>NW_009260839.1:455425-463177 GCF_000687185.1 Egretta garzetta | reverse complement strand
AGAGTATAGGAGAGCCTTAGACACCATTTCTATCAGCAATGTGGGCTGTATACAGGTAGAAAAATACATGTTGTTCTGAAATGGGGTAAGAGTATTTGCTGCATCTGAATTGCAGCAGTGAATAGTGGCCTGTGTGCTCACCAGTAGCATTTTTGATACATTTACCTAGAAAGACTGTATGTTTGTTTTGGGATACCTTAAAATCTGAACTCTGACTAAACCCAAGTACTATGCCGGGGTTTTTTTATTGAACAATGCAATAATCTCTTCAAAGCTGAACAGAACATGCAAAGTTTTTGATCCGCTCAAGAAATTTTAATAGAAATTTAAATATCAATAACAGATGTGCTTCACAACACCATGGATGATGGGATTATTTATTCATAAAAAAGTCTTAATCCTCTGGATATTGAGTAAATTATAAAGCTATTACATTGATATCACTGCATTTCATCTCATTTATCATTAGCAAATTACAAATTATTTAACTTCGGTGTTTTGTCAGCAAAGCTTTGTTGAAATTAGATTTGCAAAAATGAACATGTACAACAACATTTTGAGGTGAGTTATGCATCACTTAAAACGAGTTATCAGTTGGCGAGTGCTTAGAAGTTCATATTTGAATTGTAGCTGGGAGGAGGATCTGGGCTTTCTAGAGGGTAACATGTAGGTGTCACACCTTAAAAAGTAGTCTAGGTTAACATTCTGCTCAAGGATGAGTTCATTCTCAATGATATATTATTTTCACAACTATTTTGAGCCTATTGGTACCTGTATGGGTAAGCATGGTAACTGGGCTGAACGTGCAGGTCTATGTCACTCTGTAGATGGGCAGAACAGAGGAGTTGCTGAAGGATATTCAGTTAAAACAAAAGAAATGTCAGCTGCATACGGACTGTTCAGATACAGCTACCATATTCAAAAATCACATACCCTTGCCTAAATCAGGATTAAATCTCAGCTGTTGAACAGCTCTATATGTTGACTTGTACTTTCTTTGTATGTTTGAAAAGTGGATTTTCATTTACTCCTGCAACGAATTCCTGAGTCTATATCTTCAAGTTTCCCATGGCAACAGATTTCTCTGACTGAGCGAGTATCATTTTCTTGCTTTGGGTGTTAGCATTGTTAGCTAAGGTATGAATATGGAGCCTCACAAAGGGCTGTTAAAATACAATTTATAAGGAATTCTTTCTCTGAACATTAATTTAAAAAAAAATTAAATTGGTGTTTGCTTATCCATATAGTGCATGTAAACAGTGCAAGCTTTGATAGCAAGATCTTATTGTATGCAAAATAGCTTTAATGGTTGATATCAACTTGTGAAAAGTTGAGTCAATAGCTCAGTTTGGCTGTTTGCTTATTGCTTTTATGCTTGGCTTATGCTCACTTCTTTAACACTTGGGAGAGATTGTGTGATGCTAATTACACAAGCTATAACACCATTCTTCACTCATTTTTATTTTGACATTTGGGGGTGGTTTCTGTGGAAAGGCCACCTTTTCCCCAATAAATTCCGTTGTAAGTTTAGCAATGTCCACTAATGCTGTCCTGATCTAAGCATTTTATTTCCCCCCAGGAGTTACATTCACAAAATGTGAGTGCATACATCTCTTGGAGCAGAAAGCTTTCTTCCTAGAGAGGTGATGTTGACAGACACTGTAGTGAGGATTAATCTTTACTTTACTTAGTTTGTTTTATTATGTATAACAACTCCCCCAGGCACCAAGAGTTGAAGTTAACACTGCTGCAGCTTGAAGCATCCAAACCTATGGAATGTAACGCCAAAACAAATGTCTGTCTTGTAATAAGCAAGCAGTCAGAAACCACAAAACACAAATGCAACACTTGCATGAATGTCTGCCATGATAAAAACATGCATACTTTTCATATGAGTTCTTACTACTGTGACTGTTTGAGTTCTGAAATCTTAGATTATTACAGGTAATAATTTGGCTGTGCTATAGACAGCTACTTGAGTCAAATTCTAGTTCACTTACTGTGAGTGGCATGGTCTGCCAAGCTGGTCTGTCTTCATAAAGCCACAGGTGCGAATTCTTCTGTTTATATGCATTCAATGAAAAGGAAGGTAGATAAAATAGAACAAACAAGTGCATATACACCCTGATTTGAAGCTTGCTTTTTTTATTAGTAGAAAAATAATACTAGTTCTAACAAAGCTAGAACCAGATAATGATGAAATCACTAGAAAGTACTCTATATGACACTGACTCTGGATTGCAGTTTGAGAACAGCCAATTTTGTGCAGTTTTGTAGCCCTGTATATTCCAAGAGCTTTACAACTTGACCATCCAGTCACTTGATTTTTATCTTGTAATGTCTTCTACTGCAATCATTAATCTAGCATATGTATGTTGATAAGAACACAATCTTGTAGCAGAGCTTCATTCCAAAAATGTGAGCTTGTTCTTATTTTTGTCATATTCTGCCTTTATCCTGTCACTTGTAATGTAGAGATTGGAAATCAATGAGTTTGACTATACTTGTTTAAGTGCCAGGATATTTTCCCACTTTTCAAGTGAATGTGCTGTAGCTCTGTGATAAGTAACATCAAAGAGCATTTTGTTAATTTATTACTTTCCGCAGGGTTTAATGTTTGTTTTTTTCCTTCTGCAGCTGTATTTCTTCAGCCTATGTTACCTCTAACTTTTGACACATGATAAATAGGAACATATAATTTCAGTAAAATGGTTAGTTGTTAAGCAAGACGAATATAGCTTGAATAGCTTTGCCAATACTGTTTTATCATTAAAAATGAAGAAGAAACTGTAGAAAAACTGGTAGAAGAGTAGTTAGATGGGTTCAGTATTTCAAATGCTATGGTAACTAGGAGATACATGGATTTGGGGGCTGCCTTTTTATTTTCCTTGGTAAAAGGAATAGCATCTTTTCTTGTATAAATCCTGCATATTACTGTTGAAGCTGATTTCCGTTTGAAATGGAAAAGGTTAGCTTTAACTTTGCATATCTCTGCTCAGCCATAGTTTTCCCCAGGAATAATTGACACTCTAAATTAAACTTACCTACAGTAAAATGCAGTTCCAAAAAGTTGTTTAATATTTAGCTTAATTACTAATGTGTTCAATCTTTTTCTAGAGAAGTCAAGCTGGCATGAAGTGTTTCAGAGTAACAGTCATGCTGGCTTGTTACTTGTGCTAATTGATCTGTTTCACGCTCTTCTTGCACAGATTAGAGAGATCTGAAGTAGTTATTTTAAGTTTACTTCTATTAGCTTGTGATATATTTTGTGCCAAATTCTAAAAGGCTTTCAATGTCCACCCAGAAATTACTAATATGTAATAAACTGCAAGTGTAAAATGTGAAACCTATATTTAAAAAGCCATACCTCCTGGGTCAGATAAACAATACTTGCTGTGTGCTGCTTTCTGCCTGTACATTGTGGATGGTCATGCAGCATGGATAGGCTGAATCTTTGAAGTGGTCTGAAATAGGAGGTTGTCCAAGAGTTCATTAACTTACTGTATTTTTCTTCTGTCTTAAATGGTGATTCAGGAAAAGATATACCAAGTCCCCAAACAAACTCATCAGAAAGCATAATTGTCAAGCAGCATTCCTTGCCAGTGTTTGAAGGATGATGTTTTTGCAAACAGGAACTAGAAACTTAGCCAGTTAGCACTGGCCAGCTCTTATAGTTGCAAGGTATTTATTCTTAATCAGGGTGTGAAAATGGAAGGGCGTCTCTTCATATGGTAATTTTTTTATACTAGATATTAGTAGCTATTCATGAAGAATAAAACTTGGACACAGCACAACAGCCCACATCAACCTTATTTTTTAGATAATATTGTATGTGTTTGATAAGGCATGATATTGATAATTCATCACAATAAGAAAAAGATTAAAATACTTGTTTAATAGGATTGTTTTTCATCATATATTGAATTCTCAGAATACAATATCATAAATCTTTGTTAGAAAGGGAGGCTATTTCCTTTGCAGGTCTCCTGATCAGATTTCTGCAAAATTGCAGACATGTTAGAAAAATGGCTAGAAGAATGAAACGCTTGCTTTCATAATTCTTCTGGTCTTTACCTCCTGATACAACCTTAAATCTGTCGTCTTATGAAAAACTAAACCTGACACAAAACAAGAACAACAAATTTAACCAGCATCTACAGTGGCAACTATTTTGGATTATTTGGGCATAAAAAGTTCATAGAATGGTTCTCAAATTTGCCTGGTTGTGGTAAAGGTGTCAGAAAACCAACCAAACAAAAAAACCCCACATCAGTGTTTCATTAGTCTTTGGATTCTTCTCTCTGTTTTCTTTTATAGGTAATAGGGTGGCAATGTTTGCTGGTTTTTGTGATTCATTAATCTTCCTAAGAATGGGAATAAAATGGTTCCCCTTTCAATGGCAGTAGGATAGGGTGCTGTTGTGCAATTGGATGCAGTTTGCTTAGGTTTCCAGTGAACTCCTGCAGAAGCAGACTTGTGTGTGTAGAGTCTGGTTTTAGAGATGTGTAGTTGCAAGGAGAGGAATTGTAACATTGTGCATTCCCAAGGATTTTAATCAGCTGCACTCTAGGTAGTGGTCAGTAATGTTTTAAAGAGTATTTAAGGAATGCTCACAATTTGAGTATTAAAAGGTGTTGGGTTTTGCTTACATAAAAGGGTTTGGGCAAACTGGAACATGGTGCTTCTAGGTTTGAAGATGGAACCCTATACTGCAGCCTTCAAACAGGTATTACATGTATCTTGCACTTGTATTGCTCTCATGTGTTGTAAGCATGAGTATAAAGGTAGCAAAGACTTCTGAGGGGTTTTTGTTCATGTATTTATTAGTTTATAACCAGAGATTTAAGAAATGCACATCTAAGAATGTCAACCTATTTACAGAAACTAGAAGTGACGGTTTCCATTATTTTTTTACACACATTTGCACACATTTTTTAATCTCTGAAATATAGAGCAGCTTTTTATCAAGCATCAGCAAGCTTTATAGTGGGTTTTTTTCACTAGTCATTCTAGTGTTACCATAAAAACCGCTTTCCCCTTGCACCTATAAAAGTCATAATTTGCTGCAAGCTCAGTGGAGCTATTTGTAATATTATTTTAGGTTTAGTCTTTATCATGAGCCCAATGGGCAGATTTACGCTAGGAAATGAGACTACAGGTTGGAATGGAATAGGCTTTTTGGTTTGACTTATATTTTGAGTTTGCTACAGGGACAAAAGTTTTTGCTGTCGCTTGTATTTCTACTTGATACTGTATTTCCAAAGCACTCGGGTTTTTTTTTTTTTTTTAAAAGTTTATTAGTCAATCAACAAAGTAGCATTTTTAAGGAGAAAAGGAATTACAGTAATTAACAAGCAACTTAATCCTATGTGACTTTGTTTATATAAAGTGCTATGATTTATAAAAGAAATATTCATGAGGAAAGCTCTTTGAGGTGACTGAGAAATGCAGATCTACAAAATACTCAGGCCTGGGTGACTTACCTTGATGCTCATTTCAGGGTAAACAACTTTGATAGAGCAATTAGTAATCAACTAAGGGCTTCTGTTATACCTGGCAAGCTGAAATTAATTTAGTGCATTAGTTCATTATAGCTTAAGCTTCACATTTAAATATCAAAAATGTAGTCATTGTATTTACAGATTAGCTTTGTGTTTATCTGCTTTCTATGATATGTGGGCATCTGTCTTTGCTAATCTTAGGAGAATGTAATCAGAGGGTGGTTTATTTCTTTTATTTACAGCATTTGCAGCTTTTTCCCCTGTGGTAACAAAAGGCATATGAAGCTTTTTTGTCTCTGGATCTCAAAACTATAGATTAAGACCTACCCTTGAACCCTAGCTATGCAATATTTTTCAGTGGCAAAAGTTCTCCATTGTAAATGAGTAAACCAACTGAGTTTTTATATTGATGTTTATGAAATGGGAGGGAGGGGGGGAAGCACAACTTAATTCCATTCATAAATCACAATTCCATCTTAAGGATGGCGTTTGAATAGATTTGGGAACTCTGAGCACTGAAAGCTGTGTCCCTGGTGCATGTTGCTTGTAAGAATGCAACTCTGAAGTGAATTAGAAAGGGGGAGGAGGGATGGGCAGAAGCAATGCTGGTCTAGTCTGCCTCACCAGGTTGTATGCAATAGTGGCTTCATTTTAACATGTTCTTCAGTGGTCATATGTGTAGAAGGTATGTGAATATCTTTGACTTCTTGTGGTTAGGGTAACTGAGGCCTAGCTGGGTCATGTCATCACTGAAACTCGCTTCGCAGTAATTCCAGTCTTGGTCCTTAGATTGGTTATGTGCTCTGACATCTTCTTGGATCCCCTTAACTTTTGCCCATGATGACTTTTTCTTGTAATCTAAAGAGGCCTTTTATTCATGCTTGTTGCTGGAATGTCCTGTTCCTAAATAAACTGCTGTCCTCTGGGGCCTCAAGTGAATTCCTGAAAATTCTTGGGCTGACAACTTCCCTCTAGATTTGAATGTATTCTAGGAGATAACTCAAGTAGCTGTTATGCTACTTAAGTAACTGTAGCTGACTTCATATTCTCCAGCTTTGTCATGTCTAATATGGTTTTTTATCCTGATCTCTTCAATGCTACTAGCTAGAAAACATCTAGATGAAGCAAAAGTGATGTGTTGCCTGAAGTATTTGCATTACTTACAGCATCTAGTTTGGACAACTAAGGAGCCTCAACTTCCTGATTAGTCAGAGGAGTCTGAGGAAAGCTACTTGTTTTTTGTTTAATTGTGTGACTACCCACATTATTTCTAGCATTCAGTGGATCCTAATTTTTTAAAAATCTGTCTTTAAAAGAGCATCTTTTCCTGATAGGCTGCACACCTCACCACTTGTCTGAAAAGCAGTAAATCTTCCCTGAGAAAAGCGCCTTTCAGAAGCCTGTTCTCCTGAGGCCTCTTAAAGAGCTCTGGGGCATGCTCTGTTGGCCCTTTCTGGGCTATGTCTCTTGTTTAACATGTCCTTGGACTCAGTCTTTTACTTGGTTTTCTGCTTGAGCACATCCAAAGGTTACTTTTCAGCTTTCCTGCTTGCACATCACCCTTTACTGTGCTTTTGTTCCTGGATTTCATATTTGTCATCAGTAGGAATTTTTCCTCTTCTGTAAGCTAGTTAAACTTGGGGCTCCATGAAATCAATAACTGATCAACTGGTTGTGGAAAATAGGAATGGGAATTGACTTTTGTTGCATCTTTCTGGCATCATGTAAGAAAATACTTCCCTTTATTGCTGTAGGACACAGGACCAGTGTACCCTGCAGTGAAGCATTCAAGTGCCACCAGGCTGAGCTGGGCTCAAGCCTCTGCTAGCTGGGCCGTCAGCTTCTCTGTACCAGGGTGCCAGTGCAGCTGTCTTCCTCCAGTCATGCGGCTGTTCTGCCTGCAGGCTGAGAGCAGTAGCTGTTAGCCAGGGCAGGTGTCCGGCTCTGCAAGCAGACGTTCCTGCATCTGGGTGCTGTTTGTCACTCTAATGAGTTGGCTTCTTACCATCTCCTCTCTGGATGCCCTTAATATGCTTGTAACCGCTAGTTCCCATATTGCGGCCACAGGCTGATTTATGGGTTCCTGTCTTGCTGACCACTCTGCCGAAGCTTCTTGTGTGCTGCTAAAGCATTTGGAATATTTAATGTGGGTTTAAAGTGCCTGTAGAGTCTCAACACTGTGGTGGCCGGATTGGGCCTTTTGTCCCAATGAATAAGATCCTTTGCCCCCGATATATGCTTATGCATTCCT
>NW_009260839.1:446977-455255 GCF_000687185.1 Egretta garzetta | reverse complement strand
ATTCCTGCATTGGGTAACTTAGCCAAAAATAAAGTTCTTCTATGGCTGTCAGTATTAAATAGTTCTGAAAGCTATTGGACTGACCTATAGCTGCATATGAAGTTTGCTTCACTTGCTGGCAAATTATTGTAAATAAGCAAGTAGAGAAGAGTCCAGATAACAATCTATTTACTCAGCTCTGCAGCATAATTAGCTGACATGTTACTTGAATGTGTTTCGCTTTGACCTTCATTCTTAGGACCCTCATCTTAGAGGGGATTTCTGGCTGACTAAGGACACAGACTAGAGTTTTTCGTTAGGGGAACTGAGGAAGTCTTTCTGATGGCCTGGAGAGAAGCTGGGAAAAAAGGCATATAACACATGTGGTGAGTGCAGGTGCCTTTGGGCTTTGCTAAAAAGCTGAATTTGAGACTACTTAGGTTTGTTCCAGCTCAGTCATTCAGTTCTCAAAGTTGATGGTTATTTTTGTTAGTTACATATACATAACAAAACTTAGACTTCGTTATAAAAGTTTATTTTATGAGTTACTCCTTGAATAATACTTTACACTCCAGCTAGTGTAGATATAATGTCCTTCTAAATGCAGCTTATACTTTGTTGAAGCCAAAGTGACACAAATATGAGCATTTGTTATGGAATTTAAATTTTTAACAAGGTTTTCATCAGTCAGTTTCCCATTCCTTTCCTTACCTGCATTTTCCCTAGTGACATTCCCAGGGAAAGCTGCTACATGAAGGGCACTGTTTTGCTTAAAAAGACTGAACACTAAGGATGACTCTTCTATACTGAGTTCCTCCAAACAGTGTTAGCGAAACTGCTGCAGGCAATAGTTTTGAAAGGGATGATACTGTTAAGGCCAGGTGAGGACAAAGCTCCCCAGACGGGACTGTAGTGCTGTGCAGGCAGAGAGCAGTCAAGGTTAGCTTGGGCTCATGCTGTGCTACCATGGTTGTGCTCATAGTCTCCTTGCTCAGTACTGTGGGGACGTTGGGCTGTTGCAAGGTGTATGCAAGGGACTGCCTTGGTTATGGAGCTGAAACAGGACACTTCAAGCTCTGCTATGGCAAATACAACAGATACGAAGGTAGGTTGTGCAAAGAATTCTTGCTTCAGGATTGTTGGTGTTTGGGCTGCCTTATGGCACAACTGAATAGTATCAAAGAGCAATAAATCTGGTCTTCTCATGCTGTGCTACCTGGCTATGTAGTATAGGTGTAATGCAACTCTACAATATGACAGAAATGTGTAATTTGGAAACAGTGTTACAGAAAGAGTACAAAAAAGTATTCAAAAAAGTGCCTGGAAAAAGTCAGAGAAAGTGGCTAGGACTACTTTATTTGGACAGACTCTCTTCTTCCCAATCTTTCTTTTTTTTTTTTTTTTTTTTTTGGAAGATTTTGCTTTCCACGGAGATCAAGGGTATTAAGAAACAAAATTTACCCAAAAGGTGGTATTTCCATCATGACCAAAACATACAACATATTTAAGTGCACAACTTAAAATCATTTCAAATGAGAGGTGGGATATTGAAGAGCCATGCTGCAGAATATCTACTTCTTTGGTATTTATTTCTTGGTTTTGAAACTTCAGCAAAATTAGTTTGGTTTTCAACAAAAAAAAATTGTTGACAATTGTTTACTAGGAAAAATGTTCTTGAAGGAGAAATACCACGTTTGTGCTTGGGAAATGCATTGTTGTGGAAAACCTCAGCTATTCCTTTGTTAGGAGGTGTACTTCATCTTGTACCAACAGAGCAATGAAGTAAGTTTTCTCAGTTGCCCTATTATTTAAATGCAGAAAGAAGGATAATGGGCTTTTTACCTATTGCACTTAGGAGACAACAATACACTGCATTCCTTTAACAGTTTTTGTCTCCTAGACAAAGTAAACATGCCAGTACCTAAACAATTAACTGAAAAAATACTACATTATAGTAAACAGTGCTGTATGAATGGCATAGAATATTCAGTAAGGCCTGAAATAGATCTAAGGGCAGTTAAGTCAGTGCTCCAGACTTTGAGAGTAATTAAAGCAACTCAAATTGACTTTCCTCCAACCAGCACAGCTTAACAGGGTAAAACTGAGGGAAAGATAAGCACTACTGTGTTGCACTAACACTTAGTGCTTGTCCAGTGAATTGTGCAATTGTGTGTGCATGCACTTACATGTACAGGTGTGTGCCTGTTGGAAATAATTCTGTAGGGCATTGCACTTAAATTTGAAAGTTTATTAGCAAGGAGTTTGTGCCCAAAGGATAGCTTGTAGGTATCATATTTAACTAAACATGAGGCAAACAAATATCTAAAAAAAAGTAGGTCTAATTTAACCCTTTATTAAATGAACAAAACCAAGTTTGGGTGCTTTAGACATGTTTGTCTACTGTGTGCAAACTCCTTGCCAGGCTCCCAACTCTTATAGATGGTAGGCAATAATAGTGTAATAGAGGATAAGTAACTAAAGCTCTGCTTCAGCTGGTGATAGGTAACAGTAGAAATAATTCAGCCCACTTGAGTTGTGAGCTAAAGGTGCACTAATGTCAGTGGGAGAAAATTCCCATTGATGAAGCTTAATGTTGACAAAGCCTTCTCAAGCGTGTCCTTCAGACTTCTTTCCAGTATGCTCCAGTAGGATGAAAACGAGTGACACCAAGGCCTCTTATATAAATGTGAATTAGGGTTGCCTGAAATACTAGTGGCTAATATGTAATTTAAAAGTGAATTTTGTAGCTTCCAGAAAATAGATGTCAATCCCTACAATTTGGCAGGCCACTGAGATGTTTGGACTGAAACTTTTCTTCCTTTCATAGCTTTCAGCAAAGAAGATTGGAGGGAAAGTAGGAAAAGAGCTGAAAATACTATGTTACCACTTTAATGTTGCGTCTGATGCTTATTTGGTTATCTAGGCATGTAAACAGTAGTTGATTCATGGAAATGCTACCTAGTGACTCTCCAGTCTGTTCAGATTTCCTCTTCCAAGACTTCACTGGGGGTATGGGGACAGTTGAGGTTTTCTTTATAGCTCCATAAAGTTATGTTATAGATCCAGGGACTTGGAATATGTTTATAACTGCTCAAAATGCTTTAAGGCTTAGGTCTACCTGACTTCCCCAGGATAGGCTTTCCTGTCTGAGGCATGGGGGGCAGTGGGGGAGCAAAACAAATGCCAAAAAAGAAACAAGAGAGAAGCAAACCCAGACAAAAACCTCCTTTGGAACTGAGCTCAACAACAAATCCCAAACTGATAAATTAGCTACTAGTAAATCCCTCTGAACCCTCTGAGGCAGTAAAACAATCTACCGATATCAGTCCTGGTAAGAGTTCCTTATTAAATGTAAACAGTGCAAACTTGATTACATTTGGGTGTTTGTTTTTGTTTTTTTTTTTTCCCCAAAAGACACTTTCAAGTATTTTTCCTCTTCATATATACTGGTTTCCTGGAATAAATGGGGCAGTTGAGAGGCAAGAGGGTTCTTATCTTTCTTTCAAAGGTTCCTGCCTAGTGGCAAAGTATTATCAACAAGAGGCAGGGACGTATTCCTTAAGAGCACGCTTGAGAGAAGACAGATAAATGCTGCTAGCTGCAAGCTTTGTTTCAGTAATGAACCATGCACAAAGAGTTCACAAGAGCTAAATAAATGAGCAAGATAATATTTGTCAAGACAGAAGACTTTAAATGCTCCTGATTTCTCTGTGCCTTTCACAACTAGACTGTACTGTTTTTCTCTATAATAATATTAAAATAGATTAGTGCTAATCTGGTAAAACAAATGTAATGATACTTGTCCTAGAGAAAATAAATTCTACCACTTAAAAATCCAAAACCCCTTCAGATCTTGCATTCAGGAAAAAATAAAAACAATTCTTGGGATATAACAAAAACTGTATCTGAATAAACTGATACCAAATGCTAGTTCTAATTAGTCTATTTCTGATAGTTATCAGTTCATGCATTATGTATGCAGTGACCAAAAATAGTGGGTCTTAGATGGGACTTCAGATGGGATTGAAGTGTTCTGACAGATGTCCAGCACAAAAAGAAACCATTCCCACAAATACTGTGGGGGGTTTTTTGGTTGCTGTATCCATGTTGTTCCGTTCCACACCACCCCCCTGAAAATGTTATATAAACTGCATATCATATGCTTGAGTTAATATCTTCTTACATGCTTTCTGCTCTAAACATGTTTCTGTTCTGTATGTGACAGTTGCCCAGGCATGGTATGCGCTCTTTGTGAGTAAGAATGTTTTAATGTGCATCTACAGGACAATGTGGATGGCTTAATGAGATTTTGAGGCTGATAGTAGCAAACATGCATTCAGGGCTAACTTTTAGCAGGAACAGGAAAAAGGTATGTTAATTGCATAAGACTACAGAAGATGATAGTGAGACTGTCTCACAATAATTTGAATTGTTGCTGTTTCCTAAATCTGCAACTGCTTCAGTTTGCTCTGGGTACAGTGCAGTACCAGTGAAGTTACAGTACTGTCCAACAGATATTCAAACTGTGTGTGTGACTGTGCTTTGTGCGTTTCAGCAAAACTCTGTACCACAATTCCTTTTTCTATTTCTAATAAAATCAGGTGTCTATGGGAATGCTTTAAAGATATTTTAAAGCTACCAAGAAGAAAAAAATCCATGGCAACATTGCTTGTCATTTAAGTAATTTCTTTTTGTTTTCGGCTTATTTTGTGATTGTGCTAATTATAAATCTTACGTGTCGGTGAAAGCTAGAGAAGGAACAGAAGGGGATACTTTGGGGTGAGGAAAACCAACCTTTTTGATGCTGCCCATGAATCAGAATCCAAACTTAATTTGTCCCTGCTTCTCTAGCCATTGCTGCACTAGTATATAGCCTGCCTTATTGTTAAGTAGCAAGTAAGCAGGAACTAATTTCTTGCTGAAATGGTTTAGAGTTGCATTTGTTTTCTGTGGAATAACTGCTAGAGCTG
This sequence comes from Egretta garzetta, assembly GCF_000687185.1. Lineage (NCBI taxonomy): Eukaryota > Metazoa > Chordata > Aves > Pelecaniformes > Ardeidae > Egretta > Egretta garzetta. The sequence goes on along the minus strand of NW_009260839.1, from coordinate 450,306 downwards.
ACATAGCAGTCCTAAAAGACCAAAATGGGATGGTGTCATTGCAGATCAATAAGCTAAGTGGAGGAGAAGATCATGAGGAAACTAATTTATGAAATGTAGGAAGTATATTATTGTGGCTGTGCTCAATGTGTGTCGTCCTTGATTATCCTGAAAATGCCAGCATGCGGACATGTGCAATGCACTTGATGTGCAAGTGCACATTTTTCAGTAGTGTACAAATATGAGATGTCTTGATTTGTTTCATGAGGATCTCTTTGTGGGGAAGAAAATCCTCCAAACTCTTTTGAAGGACAAGTGTCTCCAATGACAAGAATGACAAAATCACCCTTTTATAGTGCTAATAGGTATGAGTAATAGGATTCATTATTGACAAAAGGCATGGTAGCTTAGACTTCCTATGATAAATTAGTTGTATCATTTGTGCTAACTCAGTTTGGGGTCACCTGAAGAATGTAGGTACCTTGAAGAAAAACTGTCCTCAGTGAAATTGTAGGTATTTATAGAAGAAGTAAGCTTTGCTGTGAAGAGCTGTAAAACTGCCACAGGGCATAAACAATGTTTGAAATGCATTCAAACACACTAGTCATGAATTATAAATGTCTTTGACCCTTCCTCAGCAAGTTGGCCGCTGGGGTTAACTGTCATCTAGTCAGGGTTTATGACCCCATGGAAATGTGCGTGTTGGCTTGCTTTGTGGTCCTGCAGCCCCAGAGGAGCTACCAAAAGCCGAAGAAAATAATTAGTCAGAGATTTGAAGAGAAAAAAGGAGATCAGCTTTCTAACTTTAGGTTTTATTAACACAGTATTAATTTCTTTAATGCTTTAGAAATTAATCATGGCAAAGAGAAAGGCAGAGCCTGTGCCATTTTTTCAAAATAGTAAATCATAGAATCATAGAATGTTTTGGGTTGGAAGGGACCCCTAGAGGTCATCTAGTCCAACCCCCCCACAGGAGCAGGGACACTGCTAACTAGATCAGGCTGCTCAGAGCCCCGTCCAACCTGGCCTTGAATGCTTCCAGGGATGGGACCTCCACTACCTCTCTGGGCAACCCGTTCCAGTGTTTCACCACCCTCAGTGTAAAGAATTTCTTCCTTATATCCAGTCTAAACCTACCCTGGTTTAGTTTAAAACCATTACCCCTTGTCCTGACACAGCTGGCCCTACTAAAAAGATTGTCCCCACCTTTCCTATAGGCTTCCAACACCCTGTCATAGACAGGGACATTTTTTACTAGTTCAGATTTCTCAAAGCACCATCCAACACACCTTTGAACACTTCCAATGATGGGGCATCCACAGCTTCTCTAAGAAACTTTTTTCCAGCATCTGACTACACTCATAGTAAAATTTTTTTTCCTTACGTCTAATCTGAATCTAGTCTCTTTCAGTTTAAAACCATTAACGCTTGTTCTGTCTCTACAGATCTTGGTAAAAAGTCTTTCTCCATCATTCATATAAAACCCTTTAATATAGTGAAAGGCCACAATGAGGTCTCCCTGGAACCTTCTCTTCTCCAGGACGAACAACCCCAACTCTCTCAGCCTGTCTTCATAGGAGAGGTCCTCCAGCCCTCAGATCATTTTTGTGGCCCTCCTCTGGACCCGCTCCAACACTTCCTGTGTTCCTTCTTGTGTTGAGGGCTCCAGAGCTGGACGCAGTACTCTAGGTGAGGCCTCACTAGAGCAGAGTAGAGGGGCAGAATCACCTCCCTAGACCTGCTGGCCACAAAAGGCACTTCTAATTCTGATCTTATATCTATAAGGTAACACGTGCTTAATTTTATGCACAGCAGGGAGGCCTCTTCAGCAGACTAGAAGTAGGTATAGAAACCATGATGTACACAACAAAATATAGGTTTATAGAAAAGAAGAAAGGCATGTATGTCTCTCTGATTATATGTGATAACTTATGCCTCCCGTAAGTATTGGTGGGGAGTATAATATAGTGAACACTGAACCAATTGCTTTCTGTGTGTATTCCCTGAAGCAATGATGTTTTCTATCTTTACTAGAATCAAATTTGCATTAGAAGGAACCTTCAAAGGTCATCTAGCCCAACCCCCCTGCAATGAGCAGGGACATCTTCAACCAGATCAGGTGGCTCAAAGTCCCGTCCAACTTGACCTTGAATGTTTCTGGGGATGGCATCTACCACCTCTCTGGGCAACCTGTGCCAGTGTTTTACCACACTCATCATAAAAAACCAAAACCCAACCAAACAACCCCCCCCCCACCAACCTCTCTCTTATATCTAATCTGAACCTACCCTCTTCTAGTTCAAAATTATTCCTTGTCCTATTGCAACAGGCCCTGCTAAAAAAAGTCCCAGTCCCCCCGAGCCTTCTCCTCTCCAGGCTGAACAACCCCAACTCTCTCAGCCTGTCCTCATGAGAGGTGTTCCATCCCTCTGATCATTTTTGTGGCCTCCTTTGGCCCACTCCAACAGGTCCATGTCTTTCCTGTGCTGAGGGCTCAAGAGCTGTACACAGTACTCCCGGGTGTGTGTGTTTGTGTCTCACCAGAGTGGAGTAGAGGGGCAGAATCGCCTTCCTCGACCTGCTGGCGATGCTTGATGATCAGAGATGGATCTAAAAGTTGTTTTTGATAAAACAATGAAAGTTTTCTAAAGGTTATCAGTTCTGCTATATAAATGTATATATATAAGCCCAAATTCAGTAGGTATTGTGCAAATAAATTGAAAATATAAACACTTGTGATAGTGAATGAGAATTGAAAACTGTCTAGCAAAGCCATCAGTGGCAATGAAAATAACAAACCTCTGGTGGTGTTTGCTATAAAGATCTGAAAATGAGGTGTGAGGTCTTCTGTATCCTAGCACAAAACTGGAGTGTTCCACAGATTATCCCTGGTAACTAAAAGGTGATTTTCTTCTTTTACTGCAATATTCATTCTCAAACGAGCAAAACAGTCTTTGACAAATTATTTTCCTGTTTCTGAGAATGTGCTGGGAAGCTAAAGCACTTGTAAAGAAATCCCCGTACTCCAGTTTATAGACTTGCTCTGCCTTTGGGAAAGATGTGCTTTTTGGAGACTTACCTTGAAGTTCCCCTTTACTCAAGCCAGATTAAGGTAAAATGCAAATAAAGGATTTATTTTCATAGTACCTAGAATACACATTACAGTTGCAAGTGTTTATATAGAAGATTTAGATGAAGGAATAAAGGGGGTGGGGGAGAGAGACATCAGAAAGTTTTTTTGGTTTTTTTTCTGTATCTGTTTGATTTGCTGCAGCTGCTTTCCTGAGCAAACCTTATCAGGAATCCTTTTCCTGTGTATCGCCTGTCTCGGGGAGCATTTATCAGAAAGG
>NW_009260839.1:434228-446843 GCF_000687185.1 Egretta garzetta | reverse complement strand
CCCCCCGAGCCTTCTCCTCTCCAGGCTGAACAACCCCAACTCTCTCAGCCTGTCCTCATGAGAGGTGTTCCATCCCTCTGATCATTTTTGTGGCCTCCTTTGGCCCACTCCAACAGGTCCATGTCTTTCCTGTGCTGAGGGCTCAAGAGCTGTACACAGTACTCCCGGGTGTGTGTGTTTGTGTCTCACCAGAGTGGAGTAGAGGGGCAGAATCGCCTTCCTCGACCTGCTGGCGATGCTTGATGATCAGAGATGGATCTAAAAGTTGTTTTTGATAAAACAATGAAAGTTTTCTAAAGGTTATCAGTTCTGCTATATAAATGTATATATATAAGCCCAAATTCAGTAGGTATTGTGCAAATAAATTGAAAATATAAACACTTGTGATAGTGAATGAGAATTGAAAACTGTCTAGCAAAGCCATCAGTGGCAATGAAAATAACAAACCTCTGGTGGTGTTTGCTATAAAGATCTGAAAATGAGGTGTGAGGTCTTCTGTATCCTAGCACAAAACTGGAGTGTTCCACAGATTATCCCTGGTAACTAAAAGGTGATTTTCTTCTTTTACTGCAATATTCATTCTCAAACGAGCAAAACAGTCTTTGACAAATTATTTTCCTGTTTCTGAGAATGTGCTGGGAAGCTAAAGCACTTGTAAAGAAATCCCCGTACTCCAGTTTATAGACTTGCTCTGCCTTTGGGAAAGATGTGCTTTTTGGAGACTTACCTTGAAGTTCCCCTTTACTCAAGCCAGATTAAGGTAAAATGCAAATAAAGGATTTATTTTCATAGTACCTAGAATACACATTACAGTTGCAAGTGTTTATATAGAAGATTTAGATGAAGGAATAAAGGGGGTGGGGGAGAGAGACATCAGAAAGTTTTTTTGGTTTTTTTTCTGTATCTGTTTGATTTGCTGCAGCTGCTTTCCTGAGCAAACCTTATCAGGAATCCTTTTCCTGTGTATCGCCTGTCTCGGGGAGCATTTATCAGAAAGGGACTTCTCGAATGCTCTGCATTACTTGCCATGTTTTTTTCTTTCTGTACAATAATCTTTCAGGATGCATATGTGACAAATGGTAAAGATGACTTTGAAGTAGCCATTAGTAATAAATTGTTACTTCACCCTACTGGTTGTGCCAAATTGAATGCAAAACCATTTAGCGTTACCTGGTATATCTGTAGTAATCAAGGAATTGAATCTGTGTGGAAAACCTGCATTTACAGTTTTAAACTGCAGATGTTTCAGAGGAGAAGAATCATTAAATTAGCTCAGTAGTTTGCTATTCCTAGATGCATCAGCCCATGCCTTCCCCTTGCCCCCCAAATACAGAAAAATTTCTTAGTTATTCAATAAAGCTGTTTAGTTGTAAGCTGAATTCTGTTGGATTTTGTTTGATTTTACTTAAAGTTAAAAATCATTATTTTACTTCTGGAATAAGTGAGCATCAGTCATACACGGGCTGTGGACCACAGCTACTGTCATGTGCGCTGACCATTCAGCCTTCTCCTGAATGCTAGAGCACCAGTGACAAACAGTCAGCTGTGATATTTCTTACTAGGGCACTTTCCATTGGTATTGCCCTCTGAGGCACGGTTTGCTTCATCCAGGAGGCGTACCAGTTGAACTTGAGAAGGAAAATAAGAAAGTTGGTGGTGGAGGTGCTAAGCAGCGTCCTGTTTGCAACAGTGCTCTCAGCAGGACTGAATGAAGAGCGTTTGGAGTGCAGCGCTGATGGCAGACATGAGGTAGATGAGTTATTGTTGTCAGATGATTTTTCAGTTAATGATTGTTCAGTGCTTTGAAGAGGTAAAGTGCTATATCACTGTTTATTATTATTATTATTCAGTTCCCAAAAGATTACAGAGCAGATAAGGTTTTTATGGTATTTTTCCTTTGGATTTTTTTTTCTAATGCGATTGAAAGCAGAATGTGAACAGGGCTCTTTGCCTGTGACGATTTAAATGTGTGCAATTTAAAAAAAGATTAGATGTGATGTTTTTAACTGTCTCATTCAAACTCATTCCAAAACACTCCATCTTCTGAGTGAAACAGTTCTACTGCCTGAAAATTAATCCAAAACAAGATTCTGTGCTAGCTGTGAAGAGCTGGATCAAGCTAATTCGTTTCTTGGGTCCCATCCATACATACAAATGCACGTAGTACAAATCCTGTTTCTCATGCCATTGCCTTCTCAAGACTATGCAAACCCTGTACTGTTTTATCATCTTCAATAAAATTTGAGCCAGAGCTAAGAAATCTGCACCAATTTCTGAACCCAGAAGGAAGACGGGGAGGACAATAAAACTGTAGAACTAGATTATTTATGAATCTCAACACCTGCATGTTGCTTTTCCCAAAAACAATAATAAGGATGAAATTGTACTCTTCTGTAATTCTGCCCATAGCAGACTTCACGTTACACTGCATCTCTCATCAGTATTGGTTAACTTTAACCTTGTATTATGACCTTCTGTCCAAGTCCCATGGCTTTTAGAGATGGAGCTAAATACTGATAGATTTGGTGGTTTTTTTCCCTTTGTGGAATGCTTTAGAGATAGCAATGCACATTCAATATATCTTACCTCTTAAGTCTGCAGCATAGTTAAAACAGATTTTTAGTAAAAATTATTGCAGAACTTAGCCAAGAGAAACAGTTGTTTTGGTTCTGAGGGAGACTCTGATTCATTATTTTGATTCAATGCACGCAGTACACCAAAGATCTTGTATTTGCTTGGCAATGGTATTTTGACACTGGGTACAAAGCTAAGTTAAACTTGAGTGTGCTGTTATCTTCTGCTACAGAGTTGGAGGTGGGTGATGCTCAGCTGCTTACTGTGTAGCTTGCTGTTGTTTGGAGGGTGGTTTAAAAATGCTGGTTTTCAACATATGTAGTTAGAATTTTTTTAAGTTCTGAAAGTTTCAGTACTTGACAGAATCCTTTCAATTTTATTGAAATTTTATTTTGGAGAGAGGGAAATATTTCAATAAGGAGAAACAGTAAACCAACTTTTTGTTGGAGAGTGAAACCTTTAAATTGTCTTATTTGTTGTGGTGAAATTTTAAATGTTAAAAACTTAATTATGGTGGGTAAAAAAATTCCCTTGATGCTTCTGTTCGTACAAAACCATGAAATCTTCACAACTTAGATTTATCTTCTGGTGGTAGCATCTCCGTTCTTGGCGATGTTCAAAAATAGACAGGACCCCAACCTGAGCAACCTGGTGCAGCTGCCCCTGCTTGGAGAGTGGGGTGAGACTCCAGGTTCCCCATCCAACCTCAATTATGGTTCTGTATGGTTATCAGTATGTAGGCAATTCTTCTGAGTTTGTTTGTTTTTAAAATACATATGACACTTGAGAGAGACTGTTGTATTCAGGGCTTTTCGGTTTGGGGCTTGGCTTGTTGTGGATCTTTCTCTATGCCTCATTTTCACCCTGTTAAATAAGTATTGTGGCTAATTGTGCTTTCTATCTTAATTGGAAGTAAGTCTTATCAAATAATTTCTAATGCCTAGACTAGAGGATCTGGGTGAATGAAAAAAACTGTTAGAGATTTAGATCTGGAATAGACCTAGATTCATTAGACAGTGCAGTGGTCAGGTTTGAAGAGGTGGGAGATGAGCATACTTAATGAGCCAAAATTTTCTTGGAAGATGTTGAAATATTTCTGTTCAAAAATGTAGTAGCGCAAACTAGCATGCAATTTAAATAATAAACTTGAAATACATACAAAGCAGCAAGGTTCTAAACAGCTCAAACTTGCAAGTGTGTTTCAATGTATTTTGTTAATAAAAAAACATAATATGCCTTATGAATCTCAAACTACCAAGCAGCCTAATATGCTAATACTATGCAGTATTTTTTATTTTTTTATTATTCGACTGGCTTCACCAGTCAGTACATTTGCCATCACCTTCTGGCAAGTGAAGAAAAAAGTGAATTTGTCATTAAAGACTGAAACTTGTCTCTAAATTCTAGCAGTAATATAAATGTAGTTGGGTTGAACTGGATATTGTACAAAGCATCCTCTGCTGATTAATTTGTCTATTCTAATTCTGTCTGATCTGGTATCTGACTTATTTAACACTGCAGGCCTGAGTTAATAATGTCTTCAGGGAATTGGACACTGTGCTGATGTTAAACCATCTTATTTGGAGGACTAAAAAGGGACAAGGAATCTCTTTATACTTTGGGATCTTGGTAATAAGTTGCAGTAGTTGCTGTTCCCACTGTGTTAGCCTTAATACAGTTAGTTTTGGTATTATCAAAAGAGCAATTAACACCTGCAGATATGATCACAGATGGTATCAGAGAAGAACTCAATTTTACCCTCAAGCTCAGCTTAGACTTTTATATCTTAAACATCAGGACAAAACTGGCTATGTGGCATGGTCGTGACCTGCTGTTTATATTTTTAGATGTGACTTAAGTCATGATAAAAACAATGCAATGCAACTATGAATTATGGTCACAACATTACTTGGTGGGAGTAAACATAGACTAAATGTAAGGAGGTGGTACTCCTCTATGGGATGGGGTGAGCCACCCAGACTTGTTTGCAAACATAGCAAGGTTTAGCAGAAATCAAACTGTAGAAAGCAGTTGTAAACTTGGAAAAACAAGACCAGTAATAAGTGATGGCTGTGCAAACTTGTAGGAAACCGTTTATCAGGTCTGAATATGCATTTTGTGCAGGACTGAGCCACCAAGAAATCCTTGGAATGAGAATGGCAATAGTAAAAAAAAAAAAAAAAAAAAAAAAAATTTACAGGAACCAATTGGTGCACTGCGATTCTCTTTCATTTCCTGTTACGAATAAAATGTCCGTTCCATAGCTAGAGTATGTTACTTTGGCAAAGTATCTTGTGGCAGGTTTTCAGAGCAATAGTGCCTGTTTTAGGGTCCTTCTGGAGACCAGCAAGAGTATGGCAGCATGCATCAGGCCAGATACTAGTAGTACTCTTGGCAGAACAGAGTTCAAGAGGAGCTGCAAAACACTTCAAAGATGATAAATTATATAGCACTGAGTTCTGCCATGTTAAATCAACTGCCACTGGTTCCTGAGCCAGTTTGGTTGTGGCTAGTGGAGGTGTGAATATGTTTGGAACAAGGATTGCTCTCCTGCTCACATTGAGACTTTGTACATCATCTTTGAAAATTACAATCACAAGTGAACTTCTTACAGTTACGGTGGAGAAGTTTGTGTCTCTTCCGTGGTGTTAAAATTTCTGCTCTAAGGAATATCCCGTGGAACTAGTTAAAATAAATCCTAAAAAAAAAAAACCAAACCAACACTGAAAGTCGAATTTAGTTTGTAGTTGTGGTAAACCAAAAGTTAAAAGCTCCTGTTGTCTTTTCCCATTGAGTAGAGCAATGACAAGGCAATGCTTCCTTGTTTTCACTTCTATGTGAGAGATTATAAGGTCTAAGTAATACTTCTAGTGATCTTTTAGATCAAATACTTAGGAAATCCTTGCAAATTAATTTCAAAGGTGCTTCAAGAAAGAGGGTTAGGTATTTACAACAGTTATATGTAAGTGACGTGTTGACCTAGAATAAATTCAACTTTATTTGTAACGTCATCTTCGCTAGTTAGATCTGAACCTGTGGTGCTGAAAGTATTTTGCTTAAGGATGCAGATTTATAAGGCAATTGCCCAATCTAACTGACCCAAATAGTTCAAGAGCAATCGATTCATGGTAGCCCTTTCCCCTGCTGTGTTGTCTGTAAATGAGTGAAAGGAGCAAGATCAGAAGAGTGACTTGAACTTAAGATGTTAAGGTGTAGTAAAGACAAATGATATACCCTTTTTAACTAATGTTTGTAAACCTACAGATATTAATGGTAGTTAGTCTTGCTATGTTTCTCTGTTGGATTTTACTTTTTCCAAGGCTGCAGACTGCCTGCTCCAGTACGAGACATTAATCCTGTTGTTCCAGTATTGTCTGACAGGTGCTTCTGCGTTCTTTTCTCTGCAGTCAAAGTTAGATATCCTTTCTATCAGGTGTTTCAAAACACTAAATAACTGAAGCTATAAGTAGAAAGTCACTAACCATCTTCACTCACATTACACAACTTGCTGATTTGCCAAAAATCTGCTAAATCTAAATCCGAAAGTATTCTTGTTTGATGTTGTGCTGTTCATGTGTGAATGCTTTATATATTCATGTCCCAGCTGCTTTCCAGTTACTCTCCACAAATGCATGCCTGTGGGAACAGTGGCTATACTCCTTCCTCAGGAAGAGAACAGTAGAAAATGATAGGGTGTTATTTCTTCATGCATGCACTCCCCCCCCGCCCCCATTCCCTGTAGGTTTTTCATCTATATCTTTGTCAAGAACAAAGGCCAAGGATGAGTGACAAGCTCTAGAACAGGACATTTAGAGATGTTAAGTTTTTAATAACCTAAAAGGGAGATTGTTTGTGTGTCTGTTCGGAATTTACTCTGATTCCAGCAAAAAAACAATAATACATGTAACATAATGATGGGTAAGGGGAGGACACAGCTGTAGTGATCAATTGGATACAGACAGATATTCTTACATACATATTATTGATGTTGGTGGTATTTGTTGACAACTAATAGATAATTGCTTTTAGACAACTGACAAAGCGTGTATCATTCAGAATCGCTATATAGAAAGTAGTGTGTTGGAAAGATGAGAGCAGCATTATTTGAAACTGTTGATACTTGCCTTTGACTTCTGGCACTCTTCCTGTGTGGAGTTCCGTGTTACGCTAGGGATCTCTTACATGCTGTTCCTTATCGGGTTTGTACTGTGATGCGTGAGCTGTGGTTGGGGTCATCAGCTGTAATCAGCCACTGTGCGTGCAGGATTTGTCACCTTCCACGTATCCTCAGAAGTTCTGCAGTGCCCTTCTGGTTGGAGGTGAAATACTGAACTCCTGTTTGAAGTACTCAAAACAAACAAAATGATGGGGGCTTGAGGAAAAAATGTCATGGGTCAAATTGAAGGGAAAATATTATTTTTCGTTTGTTTTTTCAAATAAACAGAAGACACCACTATTTCAGGTCGACTTCTCCCATATTATTTCTGGTAGTAATACAATTTTAAGTCACTCCTTGCTATGTGTTCTACAGTGTCGTGGACAAAACAGGTTTATCGCTGCCCGTGGGCTGAGAAACTTGGATGCAGCCATAGCAGTGGGTTTCTGGAGCTGTGGCTTTTATCATCCCAGAAAAACTTGACCTCAAAGCCCCCCTTTGTGCAAGAGGAATTATGCTTTTTGCTCAATCCAAAGAACCTTTAATGGACTTCAACATGATTTTTATTCAAAGCCAGTTGGAACTTAAAAATGTTTTAAGGCATTGCTAACCATTTACTTTACCCGATTTGCTGTGTCCTTTTACAAACATCAGTAAACCTATTCTAGCTCACTGTTCTTCACCAAATATGTATTTCTAAATGAATGAAGAAGTAAACAATTATTTGCATTACAGTAAAATTGAACATCTTGAAGGTTCCCTAACTACGAATTTAATGAGTTACATAGTAACTAGCTTCCAGCAGTAGATCACTTTGGTTTTTCTGGAGTTTTTGCACCTCTTGTTAATTAACAATAAATATTCAGCAAAAAAGCTATTAAATAGATGTTGTCTCTTATTTCAGAGTTCTGGATTGAGAGACTAGTGCCTCTTTCTTCTGGGTCTTCTGTGACTAAGATAAATTAATCTGGTAGGTGCTAATAAGGAGACTTTTTTGAAATAGCACTTACTTGCACTGTTTTTTCAGTGGTGGATGGGAATCAAATACTATTGCTTTGAGTGCAGTTATGAGGCATAACAAACTGTAACAACAGCAAAGAGTTTCTTTGCTTGCTTGCTCTAGCCTTGTTATGTCCATGTTACTGCTGCTTGTAACCAAGGAATGATCATTCAAGTGAATGGTCTTTCACCCTTGGGCTAGTCCCCTGTAGTGGTAGACTAGTAGTTCAGCTTAAACAGGCTATGTATGTACTTTCCCCAACTAAAATAATATGGAGTGAGAATAAAAGATTTGGCTTTATGAAAGCAAAACACAAGAGCCACACCATCGGCCAATGCTGTGAAAGGGCACTTTCAAAGCCAGGCTTTCTTCCCCAGTCAGTTGGGATAGGTGTGCACAACCCCTTGCCCTTGCTGAGAGCTGGCAGGTGCAAGCCAAGGCTGAATCGGGCCATGTAATTGTGCTGCCAATAGCTGCACAAATGTGCCCTGTCTTTTCGTGATAGTCTCCTAGACCACATGAAACAGCTGCTTTTTCTTTTCAAACTTAATGCTATTTTTTATTATTGTTACAAATTTTTTTTTTTTAAAAAGCAATGAATTCTGCTTAGAATAACTCCTCAAAATGGTTTGAAGAGAAATAGCATTAATCCTTCCTGGAAAAAATTACATCCTTTCACTTACTTTTGGTCTCAGTTGAGACAGAAAACTGAAAGCAAGGAGGAAACCTGTAAGATGGAAAACTGTTTCCTCTTCCAGCATGACAAATAATTAAAATATGCTTATGTCCAGTTAAACCCCAGAAACTCTAGCCTCTGTGCCCTTGATAATGTAATCCTAGAGACTCTAGTGTAATTGCCGTGGTATAATACCAATGTGGAGGTGTGAAGACTAAGCTCTTTAGGGCATGCACCAGCTTTTGTTCTGTGTTGGTGTAGTCCCCAGTGCTCTGGGCTATGACAGCAGCTCCTATGGACTTTGGAATACCAATAACATAGCATTGCAGAGCTTCAAGTGGGTGGGTGTTTTTTTGGTTGCGTTGTTGTCTTATGTTTTTTTAAATAAAATAAAGTATACCTTCCCCCCCACACCCCTCCCCCCCAAACACCCCAAACTACTTTTACTGCAGAATTGACACTAATTATTTCGTTTTGGATTTTGCTTATTTTAGAAACTACTCTATTTCACTTTTACCTTCGATTTAGGTTTTCTATATACCTGAAATATCTTCTCAGTTTTCCTTTCCACTTCTCATGGTCAAAGGATTGTTCTCTGAACTCAATACTGCATACTCTTGAAAAAGTCTGAAAAGGCCTTAAGGTAGACTTCTAGGTTTGCTTCAGGGAAAAAAACCCCACTAAGTGAAATCAAGGATTTAGTAGAACTGTTTCAAGATTTGAGATGTTTTTAAAAAGCTGCTGGAGTTAAAAATAAATTACAAATAATAAAACACTGAAACAATAGGGTTTCTTAATATATTCATTTGCTGCTTATGTAATATCGGTGTGCAGATTTAGTATTTGACATGGTTCTGTGGAGGGGAAAACCAAAAAAAGCCCCAAAACACCTCCCTAGCAAATAGAAGAGCTCACAAGAAAAAAGAAAATATTGCTCCTTTTGACCACTAGGTGATAGTCTTGCTCAATTTATTCATTTTATCAAGGTCATTTATATAAAGATTAAAAATGTTGCACACTGAAGTTCTTAAAGAATTGGATTCATGAAAAATAAATCTTTTTTCCTGAACATCAAACCAAACTTTACTGCTTTTCTGGTTTATAAATATTTATGAGTCATAACACAACCTTTTCCATTGCTGTATTGGATTTATTTTACTATGATTAGGGCCCACCAAACATACAACAGTATACAGTAAATGCACATGTACTTATCTTATTAGTCTGCCTCAATGACACCAATGCAATTAGAACTGTTGGGTTTTGGTGTAGACTGAAGTGTTGACATTTTAAGCTTGATTTTTATCGTTATTAGTCTTCATAGCCAAAGAGAGGCTAAAATAATTTTCCCCGCTATTACTAGCTTCCTATCTTCTTTAAAGGACTAATTTTACACACAAAACGTCATCTTTATGTATTGAAACATTGACACACAAGAATGTATTGATTTTGTGAGAAGACTATCTCAAATCAGGGTGGTAAAAAGTCAAAATATAACATATTTAACACTTTAAGCACAAAGTCTTCACAATATTGAAATCCTTCATGGAGAATTTACTAAGACTTGTCAAGACTTGACCAGCAATGGCATATGTGGCTTTATTAAGCTAAGAAATATCCAGTATTTACAGTACTGGAGGCAAAACTAGTAACTCTGAAGTATATTACTTAGATCCAATAATATATTAAGTTTAACTTTTGTAGTACTATTTTCTTAATTCTTAAGATTACTGATTACTGTATGTTTAATGTAATTTTTTAAGTAGTGTAATAAAAGCTTGATTTTTTTTTTCAGAGCAAGAAACAGGCTTGTGAGTATTTGAATTGCGTTCAGTGCAGCTTTACTCTCTCTCAATGTCATTGCTTTGATCTGCTGACAGTCTGGCTTTGAAAATATTTCTCTAGATGTACCTTTATTTTTGCCAGAATTCTCATGTGAAGACAAGTATGGGAGTAAAATAATTCTATGGAAATACTATGCATAACTGTCGTAGTGTTAGGAGCGGAAGCAGGACTCTAGAGAACATGCTTTAATCCATATTCTGTGAAAATCTGTCCTTTGAAAATAGAGGTGGTTCAGGTTTCATTTATTTGTAAATAATCAGCTGAATATCACAGTCCAGGGATGAGTGTGATATCAGTTTTAATGTGTGGCTTTGTGAGGTCATCTTCCTTAGACATACTTGGGTCTCAGCCTTCTGTCAAGAAGAGACTGGCTTGAGAGCCTTTTTCCAGGCATGACCATCTAAAGTAGAGCTGTCTCGTATGACATTCACAGAATCAGAAGGGTTGGAAGGGACCTCGGGAGATCATCCAGTCCAACCCCCCTGCTAAAGCAGGCTCTCCTAGAGCATTCTACACAGGACTTCATCCAGGCAGGCTTTGAATAACTCCAGAGAAGGAGACTCCGCAACCTCCCTGGGCAGCCTGTTCCAGTGCTCTGTCACCCTTAGAGTAAAGAAGTTTTTCCTCATATTCAACTGAAACCTCTTATGTTTCAGTTTGCACCCATTGCCCCTAGTCCTGTCACAGGACACCACTGCAAACAGACTGCTTCCATCCTCGTGACTTCCGCCCTTAAGATATTTGTATGTGTATTTGTCCCATCTGATCCTACCATTGTTATTGCTTCTGTTGCCTCATTGCCTATACTAGTTCTTCCCACTTCAGAAAAGAGATTTTTGCAGATCCATAGGATGCAGAGGTTCTAGGAGGAAGCAGCTAGAACTGGCTGTACCTAGATGGGGAACAAAGGCTCATGAGAATTTTGAATTAACAGAAAGAGGAGAGTCAAAGAAGATAGCTTCAGAGAAAACAAAGAACACTTTTTTTATTTTTTAGCCTGAAGAATCTCAGTCTACTGCCAAAGCCATTTTAACCCATCGGTGTGTGCAAGTTTCAGCTGAGAGAGGATAAGAAGGCAAAAGCAGCAAAAAGTAAGGAAGTGGGGAAAATATTGCTGTGACACTTTGTGAGGAGTCAGGAAAAATGAACATGTGCAGCCCTGAATGGTTAGGATGAGCAGCTGGGAAGAAAGCTAAGTGGCATCTGCAGCTAGTGATATAGTCACATATACCACCTTCCTTTCAGAATAGGACTTAGAGCTCATTCAGATAGAAGCTGATGACTGATCTCAAACTTGCTCTCTGCTTTTTGTTTTAGTTCCTATGGCTGCTTTGTGTGATGTGTGTCTGGCCCCTGCAATGTGAGATCAAAACATCGTATTGCATACTTGCCCCAAACCCAGCAGGCACTAGAGACCAACTGCTGTTGCTGTGTCAGTAAACCTGCTGGACCTTGGGCCAGTACTGTGATTTCTCACACTTAGCTGGCTGAAGTTCCATTTTGCTAATGTAGGTGGATAGTTTCTTCACTAGGTTTTGTATTTTGGTCTGGAATAGGCATTTTGTTTTTCATGAGGTGAGGGGAAAAAAAAGTGCTGGTACTTGCAGAAAAAAGCTGAATTCAAATTGGGAGACTCAAGGAGTTTTGCTGCCATCCTCCATAATTCCATTTCATATTACATTTCTCTGGTTGTCTTAAGTGAGAATGAATGAGCTTTTAGTGCTGCCTGAAGAGGTCATATTCCCACATGATTTTCATGGTCCCATGCTTCTGTCACCTGTTCTTTTCTTATTAGGTATTGGGAATATAAAACTAGTAAATGACATCCTGGTAAAGAAATAGGGCTCAAATCCAAGCCTGATTTAGAATCCATCTTGACTTTAGTCAAAAGCATTCTGCAGCTATGTAGTAGCTTTATGTATAATAACAGAAAAAAATCCTAGAAATGAGTGACCTCCTGAAGTGGCAGCAGCAAGAAGAGAAAGACACCAGGTAGCAAAGATGATATGGTGACGCTGCTGAACTTGGTGGTATCAATGATATCAAAATATAACTGTTAGAGGGCTGGAGCATAATATAAGGGGACAAACTGGAAGAGATGGATCTCTTCTAAGAGAAGATTAAGGGGATGTGTTGGTTTGACCCTGGCCAGACTCTGGGGGCCTACCAAAGCTGTTCTATCACTCCCCTCTAACCGGACAGAGGAGAGAAAAGTAAATCAAAAGGCTCAGGGGTCAAGATAAGAAAATGGAGAGATCATTTTATCAGTTACCGTCACAGGCAAAACAGATTCAACTTGAAAAAAAAATTTAATTTATTATCAATCAAAATCAGAGATGGAGAGGAGAAAAACTGCTAGATCCT
>NW_009260839.1:433732-434050 GCF_000687185.1 Egretta garzetta | reverse complement strand
TACAGGTGGATATCTGCCCCACTGTGGACCTCCATGGGCTGCAGGGGGACAGCCTGCCTCACCATGGTCTTCACCATGGGCTGTGGGGGAATCTCTGCTCCACCACCTGCAGCACCTCCTGCCCCTTCTTCTTCAATGACCTCGATGTGTGCAGGGTTGTTTTCTCTCGCATCCTCTTGCTTCTCTTCTCTCTACAGTTACTGAGCCGCAGCAGGTTTTTTTTTTTTCCTTCTTAAATATGTTATCACAGAGGCGTTTCCACTGTCACTGATTGGCTTGGCCTTGGCCAGTGACGAACACAGGGGAAAACTTCTAGCA
>NW_009260839.1:404218-433423 GCF_000687185.1 Egretta garzetta | reverse complement strand
CTACCAAGACCTTGCCACGCAAACCCAGTACAGGGGAGGATCTTTTTGCCATCTTCAATCACTTAAGGGGAGAAGATGAAGACTCCTGCAGCTATACAGCAAAAGGACAGAGACCAGGTATAAGCTGCAACAAGAGAAGTTTCAGTGGAATGTAAGGGGATAGGGAGGTTGGGTGGGATTTCAAAGGGATGGTAGCCAGCCACTGGAGCAGGCTCTCAAGAAGAGGTTGGATGATCTCCATCCATGGAGGTGTTCAGAACTCTGCTGCATGTACAGCAACCTTGTCTGGCTTTGGGTCTGAAATTGAGGTTTGCCTTGACCAGATCATCACTAGAGATCCTTTAAATTCTAAATCTCTCCTATTTGTATGGCCTTGTAGAGTGTGGTTATCTTGGCCCTTGTCATACCACCTGGAACTGACAGTGCAAGAGTCCATAGTAATCTCCAGTGACTTGCAGTATGACAGACTGAAATTGCTTCCTGTTGTCAGGCTGGGGGACAAGTGCACTGTCTGAAGAGCTCAGCAGTGGTATAGAACAGATCTTTTTAGGAAAAGCTTCCTCAAATAGTGTGGTACTGCCCAGGAAAGACCTTTTCCAATTTACCCAGGGGTATTGCATTGCTTTTGTGAAATAAGGTCCCCCAAGCATGTGCACAGGGAACAGGGCTTGCCACTATGCCAGTAAAGCAAAAAGCAGGGTGGACTCCGGACAACCTGAGATCCAGATAGCAGGGTATACGCTGGCACAAAACTGCTCTAAAGGTGCTTGGCAATTTGTAGCATCCTCTTGAAGAGAATGGTGAATCTTTGAATCCAGCATGAGCTAGCTGAAATCCAGTATGCCAGCTGATGCGGTGTGGTGATACAGTACAGCTGCAGATCAGCTCTGATGGCCTGCGATGGCCAGGCGGCTGGCTGAGCTAAAGCACATGTGCGTTTCTGCTGCTTTATCCTTATAACTACCTAGTGAAAATGATCTTGGAGTACCATCCCTATTTCTCTGGCATGTCTCCAGAGAAAAATGTAAAGTTTTCATCTTTCTATTGTGCTTGGCTGGGATGTAGTCAGTTTTGTGTGGATTCTGTGAATAGTGTGTTTATGTTTTGAAATTACTTACATAAGCAAGCTAGCTAGACATTCAGAAGAGACAGTGTGGCTTTTAGCACTAATTTGTTAGAAAACCTATTAATGACTGTAAAGCACATCTTGTTACAATTTTCATTTTTGGTGCATGTAGTGCTGTATTTTCATGTGTTTATCACTTTTAGTTTAGATTCTAATTACAGTATACATGCAGCTATTGGAAATCTGAAGCTACCAAGTATTTTAGAGTTTCTTGATTCCTTTAGTGCATTCCACGCCACTGAAGCTGCACAAAAGCAGGCTTTCTTGTCATTTTTTAACTCTAACACAAACAATAGTAATTTGTCTGCTTCAACAGATTAAAAAAATAATTATACTGTACTTGAATAAAATCTATTAACAAAAAGACTCTGCTAAGCAGAGTGTCAAAAGAAATACTGATCTTTTGCGTTTTCCACACCTACCCGAGTGTGTGAGGTGTCCTAAAGAGCTTGAAAGAATAAGAAGCATATTTTTGGAGACAGAATTCCTTTTGAGAACTAAAAGTATTCTTTTAGGGAAGGAAATACCACACTTATCTTAATGTTTTTGAACTCATTAATGATGGAAGTTTAGGAATGCTAATGATTGAAACATACATGTATTAGTTTCTGGCTGATTTGATATCTTCTTGAATAATTCAAATAGATTATTTGCCTTTATAGTTGAACCCTGGAAAATACTTCTGGATTTATCTGTAACTAGAGTATAGACTCTATAGTTACTCTGTCATCTAATCTTTTCTGGAGAGTTTTTATCTGAGAACTGAGCTGTGAATGATACTTTAGTTAACAGCTACTTTGTAATTATTGTACTCACTGTGTACTGAGGCTATATTTTCAATACAGATTTAACTAGGGGTTTATATTCCTTAATTTGTAAAGTGGAGTTTTATTCAGGCTACAAAAGTTTTCTGTGAAAAATATTTGCAACTAAATGTAATATCATAGAGCTTTCACAGGTTTGCCTTTTTCCCAGGTGAGGTGGTAAATCTGTCACTATTTCTATTCAGTGCAATGTAATGTATCACCGGAACATGGAAGGACTCCATGAGAGTGGCAATGTTAACAATTACAATAAACCTCGTGTATCTTGATCTTAAATGTCACGTATACAGGAGAAAGACATTCATGGGAGACTAGTTACTGTATTTCTCATATTTAATCGGTAATGATGACTTCAGTCAGGAAAGATAATGAGTAGAAACATGAAGTTAAAGCTTAACAGGTGCTTGGGGTGAGAGTCTGGTAGTCCTGGAAGATGTCCAAATGACTTGAACAAAGGTGTGAAAAATGTATTAGTGAGTGGGGGTAAGATTAGCCCTAGAAGATGGGCTTTAGGAATCCCCAGTTACTGAGTAAACATAACTGACGTCTGTTATTCTGTTCTCTAAAAAAGAATAAATAAAAACTGTTTTGCTTCTAGTATGTGGAAGAGAGTTAGTACTTGCCATTAAGCAGAGGCTTTCACATGTGGCCTGTCACAGAGCTGTCTGACAGGAGATGTATCCTGATCGAGTTAGTGCAGTCATTCAAATAAGAAAAGGCTTTGGCATGAGAAGAATTGGTTGCTACTGCAGAAGGGAAATATGGACACAAAGGGCTCATTTCTGACTTACCTCAAGGAGCAACAGATCAGCCTCAGTAAGGACAGCATTTGAACCTTAATATAATGCTCCATTAATATATGTGACTGCTTCATTAAACATGTTGGCATGGCAGAATAAACGTGCCATCCCATAATGAAAGCTGCTACCTAGTGATGGACGCAGTGACAAAAGGTCAATTTCTGACTGTGAAACAGCCTCTTGCCGGAACCTCCTTTTTAAGCAACTACTGGGCAAAATATGTGAAAATTCTGGTAGATTAATCGAAGAGAGTGTGCTTGAACCCACTGTGCCTTGCCAATCACTTAACCATTCTGTAAGATTTTCTAATTGCAGATTGACAGAAAAAACTGTTAACTGAGGGGTTTTTTTACTGCATAGCCACACAGCATACTTTACACAGGAACACATAAACTCTTACGTATATTAATGGTGAATTAAATGTCTTAAATTAGCCATTCTGATTTAGAATAGGAATAAAAAATCTTGTCAGATAAACTTGGGCCTAGTGATTTCTACTCCCTACCCCCCTTAGTTGTCTGCACCTAAACTCCCTGATGTAAACAACATGTATTCTGTTTTTTAACATACATGTTATAACTTCTTATGTCTGGTATGGTGTTGGCACAAAGTACTCTATGACTACAGCTGGAATTCTAGACTCTCCATATTAGAAGTAGTAGATGATCAGGCATAATAGCTGCTCTGCACTTTTGCAAATGCAACATGAACTTGGTAAAAAAAAAAAATTCTGTTCTAGAATAAGACATTTATTTAAAAGATTATTATATTATTATAAATATGAATACTTATTCCTGAGTTAATCCATACTAATGCTACATAAACAATCTAAATCACTTCTGTTTTGACACAAAAGTTTTCAGCTGCCTTTTCCTGACACGCTCTTCATTTTATGTTCTTTCAGGAAAAAACTTAGCTGATTTTCATCAGAGTACATCAAATACAGCGCTCCTGGTAAGAATATCTGATTTTTTAACTTGTATTATAAAATGTAATTCTCAGTAATCTGACACATTTAGCTGTGTTTTATTTGTTATAACTGCATTTTACAGTTCCATCTTCTTTTCTGCAGCACTTTAATACTTTTTATTCCTTTGTTGCTGTCTGCTTTGCTTTCTGAATTTATTCTGCGACTTCATAAACAATGCTGTAAATCTTTCTGCAGTCGGTATTTCAGACAGTCACAAGCAGCGTGTGGTATATGAAATCCAGGAGTTCCAAGATCCACCTTTTTTATCCTTTTGTGCTTCTATTCGTTCTGTGAAGCTTTTGATGTCATTAACGGTGTCAAAATTGAGCTTGTTGCCCTAGCAAGCCAAATGCAATAATGAAGTTGCAGTGGAAGAGGAAAAAGTTCAGGAGACCCCTTACTGATTCCACTATGTTTTGCCATTTAAAGAACACACTACACAGATTTTTCAGCAACGTCCCATCCTTTCTCTTTTGAGGAGCATGTTAGGTTTCTAGTTCACTGACTGTTGCATCCAATTTTATTTCTTTAATAAAAATTGTTATTTATAATTAGGATGGGTTTGAAATCACTGATTTTCTAATTATGTCTTGTTTTTTCTTTCTGTGTTGTGGATAATAAACTCGATGTCCTGTTGTAGAATACTGTTATTGCACTTAGTCATAATTTGGAAACAAATACTACTTCTGGTTTAAATGAGTGTGGAAATAGGGCTGGTACATTAGGATCAACTATTTTATTTCTTTTCTTGCTCTGTAGATCCAGAAGCTGACTGACAAAGGTATTTTGTGTCTAACTTTGAGGGAAAATTAGCAATAGATTACTGTGCAACTGAGCTCTATTCGTCTGTCTTTCCTGATTTAAGGGTTGTACCTGTTGTCATTCTGATACTTATGTTCCCTTTTCTATTTAATTTTTAAATTCTAAGAAGGCACTTCTAAGAAAATAAGAACAAGTGAAAAAAGTGAATGTAATCTCTATATATTAAATCTATTATAAAAAGAATGTATTCTATACACATACTAGGGATCCAACTGTTTGAGCTACTTGACATAAGAGAATAATTTGAGTAGGAGAAACAACTGGTATACACACAAGACACCCACAAAACTGCCAGCGAGTGTGTAGTCTTCATTCTTAGTTGAATTCCTTTTTTGTAAGGCAAATAAACTATAGCTTCTTCAGCAGTACAGAACTACCCAGCAGATGTGCTTTGGTTGGTTTGACCTGTTCTGGTAACTTCTTGTGCTCTGCTCTATGTAATTGAGTTTGGACAAAAAATCTTAGATCTTCTGACTCTTAGGATGACTTGGATGTATTGGATCTATGGTCATAACACTTGCTTTTTTTCTTTTTTTTTTCTACTGATGAACTGTTAAAATTGAGGAGGGGAGGAAGCTACTGCTGCAAGATCTTAAAAACAGCATAAAGTAATATATTGTAGATAAGATTCTGAAATAGTATGTTTCTCTTACTTTTGACTAGTCTCTGTTTATAAATGGAGTGCTGAACTTCAGTATTAGGTGGCCATTGAGGAGCCCCAACATCCTACCTACAAAGCATATGTGTAATTCTTCAGGAAGAGAACAATTCTTAAATGTGTAATTTAAGGGAGTTATGCTTACAGAGGTGAATTGTCCCCTCCTAAATACATACCCTCCTATTCCAGTGTAAAACATTTAAATGCATAGTGTGTAAACTCATTTCAGCTTTTAAAAAAATAAAAACAAACAACAAAAACAAAATAACCCCCGAAAATTATGTATCAGCACTTCAATCCATTAGTAAACTGATTCTGAATCGTAGAAAAGGTCAGAAGGTGACAATGGTTCTCTCGCAATGTAAATATTTGTAAGAAAAAGCATGTTGCTATTAAATTGAAAGCATTGAAATTGAAGTATGTGAAGAGGATTAATAGACACAAGTGTTTAAGTCAAAATGCATTTTTGGATTTTCTGGATCTATAAAAACTTTCTTCATGTATTCAGAAGTAGAAAAATTGAATGCTGACCCTAAGTGAGACCCAGTCATTTTAGCTTTGTAGGTTGGAGGGTCCAGCTTTTTCATCTCTTGTTTGCTGGTGATAACAAAAGTTCTATTTCTTTTTAATTTGGCAGTCTAGGAGAAAGGATATTTCTTCCCCCCCCCGATGAATGTGTGTGATGACTTGACTTACTGAACTCTATTTTTATGCCCACTTCCTATTACACTCGGACAACTTATTTATAATACGCAAACCAATTTCAGTCTTGTAACCGGTAGTGCAATCTGCGGTAAGAGCTGCATTCTGTTGTGTATGGGGATGACCTCCTGTGGTCCTTCCAATCTGAATTATTCCTTGATTCTGTGATTCATATCAAAGTACAATTCTGTGGGCCTAATTTTTAATGAACAGTTTGCCATCAATCAAACTAGTCTGAACTATGCTGTCTGTAGTCCATAAAGGATTCAGCTCAACCCAATGAGTGGATGCACTGCAAATGAAAAACATGGCATCTTCCCCTGCCCCTTGCAGTTTAGTAACTGGCAATAAAATCTTTTTAAGGTACGCTCTGTGCCTCATTTGAAGTTTTGGGGGATTATATTTATGCATTTGGAAAAACCCTAAAACTTAAGATATTTGCTCTGTTTTCTGAAGAATAGTTCAGAACTGAGTTGGTTTTATTGATCGGTATTAAATATAACTGCCTGTTGGTCAGTCTATTCACAGATCTGCCTGTAAGGTCTAATATACGTAAATCCTGGGGAGGGACAAACAGAAGATTCAGGTGAGTACGTAGGTACTCACTAGCTTGTCTTCCTTGCAGTTAGTTCTTTTTTGTATTGTTTTGCCCTTTTTTTAGGATCTCTTGTATTCAAAATATCACCACCTTATAGCAGAAGGGAAAGTGGGGAAAGCCTTTTTATTTTTTTTAATTGAAATAGCCTGTAGAGGAACTTTTCATTCATCTCGAATTACTGAATTTGGGTGAAGGTTCAGATTGATTGCACTTAAATAAACCAATCTTTTTGTGTTGTTGAACTAAACTGCAAGGAAAGCTCATTTTGAAGAGAAAAGTCTTTGTTACCTTTTTTCTCATAAAAAATAAGTAGTCAGGGAAAGTGTGTGTTTTCACTGCCTTGAGTGTCTGTGTGAGTTTGTATTCACTCTCATTCCAGTAAGTGTATAAATCTAATCCAGCAATAGGTTTTCATCCTTGTTGTTACTACTCCTATGCCATCATTCATCCAGTGATCTCCTATTACAAACAAATAATTGACTAAGCTTCAATACATAACAATTCTGTGAAATACATAAGAAATATACAGGGATCAGTTCACACAGTACTAATTTGCAGTCACTTTTGGAATAAGAAATGACACCTGTTTCGCTGTGTGCCCTCAGATGATCAGGATATCCAGCTGAAGCTTCATTCAGAATTTAGGAAGCTGAGAATGTAATTATATCTGGCATTGGGCCAGTATGTTTAGGTCAAATAACACTCTCCTAACAAAATGAATTGGTGAAATTTTTGTAAGATATAAGAGCTGGGATCCTGTTTTCTGCCTAAAAACCCCTCAACCAACCAAACAAAAAAAACCCCCTTAAAAACCCAACTCCCTGCCCCCCCTCCCCCCCCCAAAAAAAAACCAGCCCCAAAACCAACCAACCAAAATCCCCTAAAAACCCCAGACCACCCTGTATGAAACCTGGGGACTAGACTTTGTGTCTGAAATGACAAAGTATTGCCTGCTAAATGACTGATACACCTCTGCATTACTCAAGTATTGATTTGAAGCCTCTCCAACATTGACTGAAGTTAGCTCACAATATTTGACAGAACTTTAGCCCAAGACACAGTATATACTCAAATACCTAGGATACTTCAGAGAGATAAGTTGATATCAGCAGGTGATACTTTATACCACTGTGATTTAAATCCCTCACAAATCATTTGGCAACAGGAAAGAGAAGTAAGTGGAATTATTAATAGGATATTGAATGAGGAAGCACCTGTTTGTCCAGATGTTTGTTTAGATAGATATGTTTACCCTTCCACTACATAAAACAATTAATGATTTTGTGTTTACAGTCTTAAACTGGATATTTTTCGAAATTGAAATAAATCAGCTTTAAGTTACAAAGACTCAAAGGGCAGGATTAAAAAAAGACAATTTGAGCATTAGCTGATCTTTGTATTTAAAGAAAAAAATCTTAAAACATCAGGATTGATGCAACTCCATTCAACTGAAATCAGTTCATGAAATACCACTTCCAGGAAAGTCCATTTTTTTAAAAAAAACATTGTATTTGTAGGGACAAGCTATTAATTTTACTGTTAACTTCAAGCATGTTAAACTGAACCAGAGTTTAATTCTTAAATTCTGTGCTGAAATGTACAATGACTGTGATTTTGTTGTCACTGGTCTAGCAGAGAAGTCCCTTGGCAAGGCGCACGTGCATTAGAGAAGTGGGATACATGGCTTGTTTCTGCTCTGTCTGCATTTACTGGAGGATGTAGTGATGTGTGTCCTGAAGCAGGATGTCTGATAGGAGATGTCCTTGGTTTCAGCCCCTGTAACGTAATTCTCTACTGCAAATACATGTGGGGTCAGCAGGATAGTCTGGGAAATTTTCTAGTTAGAAGCCAGGCCCATATTCTTCTTCTGGTGAATATGTCTTTATCTATACAGAAGGAGCTACTTTCAGCAGAATATATCAAGGCAGACCTACTTGACGTGGCCAAGTGTCTACCACTTATGTGTAGGCTGCAGGAAGGTGTAAGGGCTTGCACCAGTTCTCCTGTGTCAGTGCCCTCATTGGTGTTGCTCACTGGTCTGATTCTGAAGTGCTTCCTTCTAATTATTTGTGAGCAATTTGCTGTTTTCATGACAGGAAGAGAACCACCCCATTATGAGGGCATTTTCAAATGTTTACAAGCAAGGGAATTGTAACTATGATGGGTGTAAAGGTGTAGGTGAGTCTTCCTTAAACTATAGCACGTGAAGCTCAAGTGTTCAGTGCTTTCTCTGTTCCTTTAATCATATAGAAAAAAAATAATTCCTTCCTCTCAGAAAAGCTGGCATCAGCCCCAGTTTTCTCTAGGATAAGGCCAGGAGTAAAACACAGCTGCAATGCTTGTCTGCTGCTCTTTATATGAGGCAAAAATTTCCCTGCTACCTTTGATTTTGGGTCTTATGCTTTTACCAGAGAGAACAGGAGTTGCAGGTCATAGTTATGAAAATAATTTTGGGTTTAGAGTATTCAGTCAGGACGAGGTTTGCACTTTCAACCTTTTAAAGAAGGATCTTCATGTGCCAAGTTGATGGGCAGCTTTAAAAATCATTAAGAGTGAATGTATTTCAGTAGGACTTGTATTTCTAGAGTTAAATCTCTTGAAAATCCTGTCTTAAAAAACGGACATAATTTCATGATTCTTAATAGAAATCTTTCATTTTAGATTATTTCCAATGACTAACCTTCATAGAAATACTTCCTAATAAAAGAAAATACTAATAATTTTCAAGAAATAATTAAAATTGTGGGGAGAAGGGATATTAAGTGAGGAGCGTTTGCTTTAATCCTTGAGAAATAATAAGGAAATGAAGAGCTAACACCATTTATGATCACAGTCCTGTCAGATCTAAACAAGAGGAGGCTGCAAAAGATGTGATAATGGCTCAGTATGGATCACATCCTCCCTGGTGAACGTGAACAATTATCAGTTAGGTGGTGTTTGTTATCATTTCGATTAGCTGCAGTGTTATTGAGCTATAAGATCTACAGCACGAAGGTTTACTAATCCTGCAGCATGAGGCGGCAGCAGGGCTGCAAAGTGTTTTGAGACAGCAATGATGCTGGTGCTTGCCATGAGAAATAGCCTGTTTCTCTAACTGGTTCTCATATACATATTAGGATACTTTCGTGGTAATTCCTCTTCCTCCTCCCCCTCCCCCCCGCTTGGTATTTACTTTGGCTTAATGAAACTCAAGAGCATTTTGTTACAATTTTTTTACTGCTTCCCTCCCCAGCTCCTATTATAATCTTTTCTCTCCTTGGTTTTTTTCTATGAGATAAAATCATAATCCTCTCTGCAGCATCTCAGAATAATATCATGCATGCACAGAGAGCAACCCCTGTCTTACTGAGCTTTTTATTTCTCCAAAAACATTAATAATGCTTGTGGCCCTTGCTTAGCGGAGGGCAATATGAAAAAAAGCGAAACACTAGTCCAGTTTGTGTGTGGCATGGACTTTACAAATAATTTGGAAAAAAATTAACTAGTTTTCAGTAAATCAGTCATACTTCAGCCTTTGCCCAAAGCCCTAAGGAGGCAAGGCTGCTATTCTCAGACTCAGAAGTTGTGGCATTTAAAAATTCCATTGTTAGGCTTTATACTGTCATGTGTCCAACACCTTAAGTGTGAGGTAGAGACTTTGGACCCTTCTCAAAGTAGAAAAATGCTTGGTGCATGCTTCAAGGCAAAGGGATTTGAATTGTATAAGAATTTTGATCTTAATCCTAGCTTGATAGTGGAATGTTGTGAAGGTCTCCCATCATTAGGGATTGCTCCATCATGAGGTTTACTTTTTGAAATCCTAAAACTTTCTTCAACTTCTGCGTCAATTACATTAAATATCCATATACACAGTAGATAATCTTTCCTGCATAAGCAAGTAGTTGACAAAAGAAAAAAATTCCTGTAACATGAAATACAAAACCCAGAAAAGATGAGTAGTTAAAAGGAATATCATTACAGATGGAGCTTCACTGTTAAACTCCAATTTATTTGCTCCTTTTTTACTGAACCTAAAAGGTGTAAAAGAAAATGATGTTTCATGTGAGAGGTCATAATTTCATGTGAGAGAGAAACCTTAATAGGTTTATCATTTTGACAGCAAAAGTAGTAAGATTTTAACTTTTCAAAATGCAGAACTCATTTAAATTTCTTCTTTTCTTCAAATTAAAGATGAGGGTGTTGGAAGGGGGAGTTGGTTTGGGATTTTTTTTTTTTAGTGAGTTGCAGTGCAGGTGAAAAAAGTTAGACTGACAGTTTGGGGATTGAGCATTTTAGGTAGCAGTGGTAAAAATGTTATCCTTCTGACCCATAAATTTGAATTACAATAAAAACAAGTGATGCTTGGAAAAAGCAGTATTTTCTGATACAAGTTTTGAAATGAAAATCTTGGACAGCATTTTTCAGTTGAGGTAAGAAACAAATGCTTCTGGAGTTCTGGAAATAAATAATTCAATGAGAAGTGATTTTTTTTTTTTTATTTCGGTTTGGCATTTAAATACAAACAGTTCTTTTCAATGAATTTAAAGTTAAAATGTCACTTTGTTTTGGCTTGGCAGTTAACTAAGAAACAATGACATTTCAAAATGAAATAAAATTTTTTTTTGAATCAATGTTAACATGAAAGGTCACTTTGTTTTCATAGCCAAAAAAATCCCTCTAGAACAGAATATTTCATAGTTGAGGAGGAATTAGTGGTTTTTTTTTTTTTCAAGATGTCTTCTAAGAAAATGTAAACTATTTATACATATAAGCATCAGCTTTGATTGAGACTATTTGCATCTGAAATATGTTGTCTGGCTGTATCAAAAACATAGCTTGTTTGAATTCTGTATCTCTGCTGTCTTGGAAATACATCTCAGTTGTAGTTCAAGCTTTGTTAGAAATCCAGACATAGGGCTTCTACATGTGATATTGGGCTGGCTGCTTCATGTTTCCATGCTGGTTAAGTGATCCCACTCCTGTGAATGCCCTTCCATCTCTCCTGACTTCAAGTTTCCCTTGTGGGTGCCAAAACTTAGTGGAGTTACACAAAGGCTGGTGTTACCTGTGTGGCAGGAAAGCTTCTTCCCTGCCACATGATGGTTGAACATGGTGTGGAGGGACATTGGGGTCTCTTTCCTCCTAATCTCAGTTCTACAGTCAAGTCACAGCTGTTGGACTTCATTTGTGTGTGCAGTGCTTCACCCCTCAGTTGAGGAATCTACAAATAAAGATGAGATTATACTCAGCTGTGGAAGGGTTAAAAAATACTGGGTTGATCACTATTTTTTTCTTGTTTCCTTTCCAAAATGAGTCTCATACCTTGCTTTGCGGTGTAGTCTTGCTTGTACTACAGAAATGTTTACCATTTTTCTCAGCTTTTACAAGCAATTAGCGAAGATGCAATTTTGTGCTTAATGAGCAGCTGAGCACTGAACCTTTGAAAAAAAATTCCACTTTCAAAATATTAATTAGTCTTTCAAGTTAAAATATTTTAACTAAAGCATCCAATTTTAAACACCCTGACTTGAAATACTTTCCACTTTCAAATGGTCAGATTATCCATTTTCTTTGAGGAGTCACGTGCAGCACAGCATAAAGGAGCAAATAAGCCCAAGCAGATTTGCAAAGTATTCTTCATTTTTGTATGCTCCTTTTACTATCTACAGTATGCAATAGCTTTTCATACTAAGGTGTTAGTCCAGCACCAGGTGGAGACAGACCAGCTTTATCCCTCCCACTGCTTGCCTTTCAAAGCTATTTCACTGGCCCTGTTTTCCTGCTGGTTTGACATCAGGCTAGGGCTCGCCATATGCCTGCACACCATTGCATCAGGAACCTCCATCTTGTTGAGCCCCTGTGCTGCTTTTGGGACTAACCTTGATGTTAGAGCAGGTTGTTCTGGGCTTTGGTCCTTCAAGGTTTGATTATCTCCAAGAACAGGGATGCCTTCTGTACCTCCTTGTCTGGGGTGATGCAAATATTAACAGACAATAGAGCAGGAAGTAAGTTATAAATTCTTGTGTCTGTTTCTAATTAATTAAAAGGGATATTTAGTAGAAAATTTTCCAGTTTAGGTTTTTGTCAAACTAGTCAATAAAAGAAGATAATTTTTTTTTCAGAGAAAACACACAGCCATGTGGGTACCTACAGATTGGCAGCTTTGCCAGTAAACAGTGATATAAATGGAAGATATGGGAGAAATGAACTTGACATACTTGGTCTATCTTTAGCTAGTTTCAGAATGTTAGAGTTAATTTCAAACAGGTAAACAAAACCCCCACATATAGTGAATATGTGTTTCAATAGAAAAACAAATGGACAAAAGAAATCTTCCAGTGTGGCCACCCACTCTATTCAGAGGAATAGCAGCTTGTGCTCCTGCCTGCTGCTAACTGCAGTGGATATACCCAACAGAGCAGGGGAAATCACTTTTCTGAAATGCATGCTTAGTATGGAGAGGCAGGAGCTTACTGAGCAGCTTTGCTACAGCAAGGAAAGCTTACAGTTCAGTAAGAAGCGTGTATGTGTTTTCATGGGTACAGAAAATATAGCTGGTTTTTGGGTATTGTGGGTTTTGGCAAGCAGACACTTTAACAAATAGTTAAGAGAACAAATGTTCTCTCATTGTCCAGTTCGTGTTAGTGTTTCCAAGAATAAAATGTTTGTGTTTGGTTTTTCATTTGTGTTTTTTTAATTTTAGTAAGTTGAAGACAATGCTATTAACTGTGTCAGCAACTGGAGAGGTAGGGAGAAAGATGTGATTATGGCATATAGTAATTCTTCACTGAAATTGATGTGCCTGTTTTGCAAAGCTATAAACCTATAGCGGGCCAACATAGTTGCACAATGTATTTTCTAATTGTTTTTTCAGTCTTAGATGCAACAGTATGACTTAGTGGTTTTTTTCTTACTTTACTTGCTCAGTGTTCCCGGTGACGTGGGGTCCCATGCCCTTATGTAGGGACATTTCAGTTTACTTTCATCAAGCTTATTCTAGCAGTCAATCACTTGTAAACAAGATAATTAAGAAAAATGTTAATAGTATTTCACAGTTGGATATTGACAACTATATGCTGAAAGTGGTATCCCTAGGTCTCCAGATAATGTAGAATAAAATAAGTGTGGTGGTCTCTCCCTATAATTTTCTTATTAATAATGAAAATACACCATAAGATTCTACTGGATAGGGAACAATATTAGTAAGGCCTTTGAGTTGTTCTATCTATCTGCTGAGCACATCAAGCCATAAATAAATAAATAAAAATATATTCAGCTTGTCAGCCTCTGGGCAAAACTGTCTTCTGTTGTTATAGCCCTGTAGGTAGTATCACTAAAAAGTGTTAGTAGAAATACAAGAGTGAAAACACTTTAGAATTTGTTTTTCTTTTCTTTTCTCTTTTATTCACGCCTAAATTTTGCATTCATTTCATAGCTCTGTTTGAACAAGCCAGACAGCTAAGATACTGATGAAAAGTTAGTATGTTGTGTGTGTGTATATGTAAGGACGTGCAACATAGATATATGTATGCTTTTGCTAGGGAACATCTTAATAATAAAATGTGCTCAAGTAGGGAAAACACTTCTTCCTATTTCCTCTTTTGTTTCTGTCAAGAAACCTTCCTGAAACAGGGCATATGTATAAAAATGCATCTTGAAGATCATAAATTTATAAGCAAGATACTGTAATTTTATGTTTTATTGGCTATTACATTATGCTCAGATTCTCTCAGTGTTATCTAATCTTGGAACTGTACCATGCAGCAATACCTCCATGAATTATTAATTCCTAAAAGGGTCATATTGGAGAACACTTTCAATGGGATGGTAAGAAAATGAAAGTGCAGCACTGGGCAGAAAAGTGACTGCTTAAATGGGAGAAAAACTGTTAGCTAGCATAAAAACTATATGATACTGTGTTATATTTGCCTTTTTCAGGAGTCGTATGTGTGCATGTTCCTGCCCTCAAAAGCTTGGGGTTTTCTACTTTTTTCTTTCCTTTTTTTTTGTTCTTTTAACTTCTCTGTGTTGTTGGATCTGAGTGTGCTTTCTGTTTCTTTCTGTATTGTCAGCTGAATTCTAATAAAAAAGTAACAGTAAAGTAAAAACTAGGAAGATGGTGACTTTTTTGGTAGTCCTTGGGGCTAATATAATACCAAATATCAATATTTTTGTTAAGAGAAAAATGATAAATACTATTATGATGCAGTCTATAATTGCATACAGTCTCTATTCTCTGTAGTGGAATTCAGCCTTGGGTCATGAGAAGCAGACAGACTGCCTTCTCAAAAAGCTCAATGGCATTTTTTTCAAATGACTAGCAAGAAAGGGATGTGCCGTTGAACTTGCTTTGCTGCTGATGTGTGCTACGGAATATGGTGTTTGCATTAGCAGTCTGGGGCTGGCCATGTTCTCAAGGCAGGGAATGGTATTTAAATAGCTTTCCACAGCGGGGTAAGATAACTTAGTAACTGTACTGAAATGAGTGGGAAGTACTCGCATGAAGCAGTGCTCCAGCTCTTGGGAAGAGGCTGTAGTGACAGTCAGCTGGAGAGATTAATTTGCATCTTTAACTGGCAAGGCTGTTCCTGAAGTGAACATCCGATCATAGCTTCAGATTTACGAGGGCTTATTCTGTGTTGTATTTAAAGCACTGACTGCAGTCAGGTGAAAAATTTATCTGTGGCTTCCTCTTGGTTGTTTACATCCCATCTGCACAGTCCAATGAGATTCTCCTGAAGGGTAAAGGCTTTGGATGTGCTATGTCTTTATTAGCTACAATTCTTTCAAGAGTTTTAATTTATTACTGATTAAAGTGAGATTATATCATGAAAGTATATTTCATTTGATCTCTTAGTGTAATCCATAAACTTAGGCTGATGGTGCAGAGACTATAAAGCAAGTTAAAAAATGTTTATATGTTTCAGTAGCTTTGTCCCACATGCAGATTGGCTATGCTCAGTGTAGATGAGTAGGATATTTTAGTCACATAAACAGATGGAACACGAGTGACACTTTTGGTCACCTTTACAGACTAATGTTTGACACTGACGAGCAGCAGTAGGTTAGAGTTTTGTTGATGTAAATGCACAAATAGATCTGCAGCTTTTCACATTGACCTGCAATGATAACAAGCAGATGTTTTATGCTTCATGTTTGTTTGCGAAGATTATTACCAAAGGTTTAGGTAATATATTTGTGCAGGCAAAAATACTAAACATGATTAAAAGACCTTCTTCAGAGAGTCTTCTCCCTGCCCAGTGAGTTCATAGGGAAGCTTTATTGACATCTTGACCTTGAAAGTAAAAGAAAATGGTTCTTTCTGACACTTCATTCACCTATCACTTTATTAGCTGAGGAAATCTGGCACAGTAACATTAAGTCGACATAATTAATTTGCATTAATTACATCAATCAACCTCTATCTAATATAATCAAGTGCTGTAATTTGTTTCCAAAAATGATAAAAGCTGTAGTAATCTGTCTAATGACAAAAGGAAGAAAAAAACAGTGGATGTTATAACAGAAACTTCCCCTGCATTATACAGAGGTCCAACATAAAGTGCCTGGACAGAAGAGCCACTATTTTGTGCTTGTAGTTGTTGCCTTGCACCTAAAATGGGAGGTAGAACGCAGCATGTTTAAATACAGCAGTCTGCTTCTATGTTTGTGTGCTGCTCGTGAAGAATCATAGATCATCAGTTATGGGAGGTCATAGATTTTTGTTGGTGGGGGGTGGGGTGGTGAAGTGATGGCTGAAATTTGAAACAAGACCATTTTTTGGGAGAAAAGGGCACATTCTAGCCATTTAATGATTATAAAAATGCTATTCTCATGATGTCTCCATTCTATCCACTACTACAAACTCTCCACTGTTACTATGTGGAGAATATGCAATATGTAACCGCTTGGCAAATAAAAAGTATGGTGGTGCCACTAATTCCACGTTAGTGGATAAAAATATCCAGGGAGCAGGGGGAGGGTAAAAAATGTGACATCAAGGAATAAAAAATTTAAACAATACAGGCTAAGTAGAGATCTGCATTAACATTGTGATTAACACACAAAGTTAACATCTCTATCTGGGAGAAACCTCTTTCCCACTCAGAAGTGGGAGTTAGTCAAATCTGCGGTGATAATGTGAATCTTTAACTTGTCACAGTAGTTGTGTTAGTTGCTCCTTAAAGGGTCAGAATACTGTATATAAAGATACCCTGAAATGCACCTATAATTATCTGAACATCTTGCACATTGCTGAATGACAACAGGTGTCTGTTTTGATAAAGAGTATCATGTTAAAAGTTGTTCACAAAGCTGCTTTTTCTGTGTAGTTTTTGTCCGAAAAGATCTTGAAATGAGTAGACAACTCAATGCAGAGGATGGAGTTCTTGAAAAGACTCGGTGTCTTTTGTAGACAAATTATAAATACTATTGAGATTAAAAAGTATTTTCTTAAAAACTACTCTGTGCAGTTCATGGCTGAAGTAAGTTTTTTTCCATGAAAACTACTTGGCTGTAACTCCAAGTAAATACAGAAATTCATTAATTCTCCATAGTTCAGAGATATTAATGAGGCAAAGCAAGTCAGCACAAAATATCAAACAAATAGAGGCAGGAACAGCCAGAACACCAGTTCTTTGTCAACAAATACCAAACACAAAAACCTTTGTTTCCTTTATGATATTTGTATTGGAAATACACAGTTTTATGGAAGAAAAACATCTCGGTAGCCCAGATAATGAGCACACATTTTGATAGAAGCAAAAGAAAGGATTTCACAGGTAAAATAGTTTAGGTTCAGTTATTCATGTTTTGTCTGATCCTGAACCTCACTTTAGAATTTCTTTTGGAAACATATTGTCAAAATCCTGAATCTCTTTTTGCCTACTAAGAAACAGTATAGTAATATGAATATTGGAGTAATTGAAGGGAATTGACCACAGTGGCTCTCTGATCCTGCTGTCACTAGTATGTATTTTGTAACTCCCCATGGATCGAGAAGTCAGGGTGATATCAGATCTTTCCTACTTCTTTGGTATAATTGCATTATCACTGATTGTATTTAGTTCTCTGGCTTGCTTTGCTTCGATCTCCCCTTTCTCATTCTCTTAACCAGCTTTTTGTTTACTTCTCCATTTTTATCCATGTCCTTATTTGTAATATTTTGCAGTGACTCATTGTCATTGTTCAGTTGCTTGTATTTTTGTATACTCTTTGTCAAGAGTGCTATATCTAACACATTGTTTGAAACCAGGGTATACTGAAGCTAATGGAAGTCTGGATTTAACAACCTGTTTTTCTAATAATTGATTTTATTTAGAGAGGGATCATTTGTTCATATCATTGATCTCCCTTTTTTTTTTTCTGCACATACTTAGTTTAGTTTCCCAACTTCATCAGCATCAAACTTTCACCTGTATGTTTGATATCTGGGTAATATATGCTTGGA
Source organism: Egretta garzetta (assembly GCF_000687185.1). Taxonomy (NCBI): domain Eukaryota; kingdom Metazoa; phylum Chordata; class Aves; order Pelecaniformes; family Ardeidae; genus Egretta; species Egretta garzetta. Next base: position 415,495 of record NW_009260839.1, on the reverse strand, counting down.
GTGTGTGATGACACTGTCACTGTTTGGGGAAAGAGATGAAAGGAGTTAATGTATCACTGCGGCTAACCCATGGAGTTCTGCAGAGCAGGTTGAAATCTTTGTGTTCTAATATTCATAACCCTCTGCTTGGTAAGCATTTTGAAGTTATACCATCACTTATCCATTACGATAGCAAGGAAACTGTTTACTAATTTGCAGCAGAGAAACAAAAGGAGGAAGCATAACCTCTAGCTGCTATAATAAATGAATCATTTATACAAGGCAGTATAAACACTTAGCTATTTCCATTCCTGTTTCTTTTGCTGAATTATTTTCCCTCATTTTTCCATCTATTTCTGAATGCTGTTCATATTAAAGGGAAAAAGGTCTCTATCTCCCAACTTTATTTCCTCATTGTTATTCATTGGTCCAAAGAAGCTGAGATGGGCATCTCAGTTTATTTAATCAGTAGCTTTCTGCAAGGGAGGTTAGGAATCATCTCTGTATCAGAACTGATATGTAGCAATGCCCATCAGAAGAAATTAGTAGGTGCATGTTGAGGTGGAAGCAGCAGGGTAGAATGAAACCTGAAGCTGGGTTAATTAATTGGGTTCTTGTTCAATAAAAGTGCTTGTTTGTGTGTTGTAATGAAAGATCTTTGGTGCAGTGGATGTCTGAATCCAAATATCCTCTGGATTTTCTGTTGGATAAAGTGATAAGGGTGAAAAAGGATTTAATTTAGGACTACTGAAAAACTTTAAAGAGATTAGAGAAGTTTGTAAATGTACTCGCTCTCTTCCTGTGGTAGCTTTTGTGATGTACCAGAACCAGACTCTGGTAAGGAGAGGGATCCAAGGAGTTTAGGGTTTTGATTTGGGGTGGGGCTGCTCTGGGGCTGCTGCTACTATTACTGTCCTATTTGAGATGCAAGTGTAGAAAAGATAATGAGGAAATTTGTCTTTTTGGTGTTGTCTTATCTGAATTTAGGAGTATGATTCTATAGTGGGGTTTTTTGCCAAGTTAAAGGTCAGTAGGGCTAGCAGTTTTTATTTGAACACTTAATTTTATTTCTCTTTGCTTCATATTACAAATGTTTTCAAGATTAGGTTACACAATTATATCTATAATATCTCCACTGACCATGTCTCTTAATGCTAATATCCTGGGGGTTTGTGATATTCTATTTAGGTGTGGTAGCTTTCTCTGATTGCAAACATGTTCCTGTGAAACTAAATTCTCCACCTTCATTAGATGTGTTTATGTAGACAAAATTACAAAAATATAAGGAAGGAATGCTGAGGAAATGAATAATGAAATCTTGCCTGCCTTTGAGACTGTGCTTGTAATGTTATTTCTCTAAATCTTTCTTCTTTGTCAGAGCAGAACTACACTACCTAGCTTGGAGCTGACTTTTGTCTCAAGCACAATTGTCCATAAGGGTTAATTGTATTTTCCCACTACTAAGTTAGCTTCAGTGAAGATATGAAACTCCTTGACTGGTGATTTTTTTCATAGTTGGTTTAATGTACTTATGTAGCCCCATATTCAGAAGAGTTAAAGGAAGACTAAGACAAAAAGATTCTAGAGCCAAAATGTTTCTTTTCTTGAAGCATCAGTCCTTGAAAAACTATATCTGATTTTATACGCACACGTGCATGCGCACAGACAAGGAAAAAAAAGCCACGCACTTCAAGGGATCTCGAAAGTGTGAAGCGTTTCCCTTGACCTGTTTATACTAATGCTTGTTTTATAATATTGTTCACCCCTGGCATTCTGATGTTGCTGGCATGTCTTGTATATGGCATCCTTTTTTTATTCCCTTTTGTTGCAGGATGAATTTTCATGACTTTTGTTACAACTACAAAGGATAGAATCTCAGAAATAAACAGAAATCTGCATGCTTATTTGTTATAAAGATACCTATAGCAAATGCTTCCAGAATTGTATTATAAAAAAGAAAGACTGGCAGTGAACATGAAAGTTGGTAGCCTGTGGCAGCTCAGATGATAAATCTGAAATGCTCAGAGAAACCTTTCCTTGTAATGTGGAGCTTTTCCAAAAAGCCTTGCTCTGTAGGTATCTTCAGTGAGAATAAGATTTTACTTCTAGTTAAAAAAAAAACCAAACCCACAAAACAACAAACTATTCATTTCAATCAGGGACTGAAGAATATTCTACAGAAAATAACATATCCTGTCCTTGTAACAAATGCATAGATAAAACAAGGTAATAACAAGGTCATTCTAATGGTATAGCTGAGGATTTGATCCAATTTGGAATGTAGATAAGTTCTTAAATGTTTGCCATTTCCACCAATGAGAACATCTTTTGATCACGTCTTAAAATCCAAAATCTTGATTTTTTTTTTCCCCCCCCTCAATCAAGCATTGCCTGGATTTATTTTTATTTCAGTTTCCATGATAGTGTAATAGACTGGCCAGAAGAAGGAGCCTCAAAGTCAGAAATTTTTCTTTGGGTTGTGAGGTCAGGGGATGGCTACATAGCTCATTAATTTTCTCTGGTATTGAGACTAAGCACTTCACTTAAAGTAGTGCGTTACTGTTGCCTCTGCCTGCATGTATAAAAGGAGATTTTAAATATTTATTTCCCCCCTACTAACATGAAACTCTACTTCTCAGCTGACAAGTTTAAATCAGTTTATCAGATTGTCTGTGCCTATCTCAATCTTATAGCTGCAGGAGACAATGTAATTCATGTCCTTATTATAGAAGAGGGGGAGAAAAAATCCTGTCTCATGACAAGGCCATTTCCTCCCAGCCTGGCAGTCAGGAGTGTGTAGGTGGGCTTTTCCTGATGATAAGTGATACCGCGGGAAAAGCCTTACTCTTACAGCTCTGTACAACCAGTGGTGCTACCTGACTGAATGGTGCTTGCATCACTTGGGTGTCCAAAGTCCATTCACTGCATCTATTGGCAGAGAGTATCGGACAACCACCCAAGTCTCAAATGAGTACTGTTTATTTTGCAGTAAGCAACCCTGTGGAGTGTCCTCTTACCATATTCTGACAGGGACTACTAGCAGCCTATAGAAGTAGCTTGTGTGCCTGATAGATGCTGGGTCTTAAAATACTTGTATAAAATACTGACATGTTTTAGTGGGATAGCCATATCAGATACTGGTGACATAATTTTTCCATGCTGTGCTACTTGTAAAGAATAACCCTGATCTCTGCTTTCCCTAATTAAGTCAAATTATTAAAATAAAACAATTTCAGGAAAAGCAGAGCTGAGTTTGGGATCTAAGCCTGTATTTTTCAAAGGGAGTGGTGAATAGCTGGTCAAAATATATTTGGGTATAAAAGTGTACACATTCACTCTTTTGCACATTTTCATACATTTAGAATAAAATTGTTTCAGAGACAGAATGATTTCTCTTTCATTAGCACTATATCTTCTAAGCTTTTGTTCATTTAAACATTGCAACTTTACTTGGTAAATAATGATAACTTTTTGTTGAGTCAGCTAGTGCAGGAAAAGAAATGCATTTCTCAAAACTCTATTTCCAGACATAACAATGTTTATTATTGCAAAAATTGCTTATGCATATTTTGCTTTAAAAAAAAAAAAAAAAAATCCTGCATCAATTTAATGAAAAGTCAGCTCTGAGAAAGAGTTTTAGTTTATTGTGAAAACAGGATGATTTGCTCTGCATCAATTACTGTGTTTCTATGTCTGTGACATTTTTACAGTGATGAAAGATCTCCCACGATCTGAGAACCCACCCAAACTGGCTATCAATATGCCACTTGAATAATATTTTTTGAAGGATTTAACATACATTTGAGTTTGCTGTCAAAATATGACCCAAGGTAAATTTGATGCAGTTTCATTTTTTGATTTTCTAGGTAGCCAGTGCCGGTCTGAAATACCCACTCAGTCCAATGACTGCAAACCCATTCACGTGAAGAGAAGCACGGTACTTTCTGTGTCACTGTGTCCTCTTCTCCATCCCACGGGAATGGTACTGAGCACTCCAAGTGCTGTCACTCATGTTGCTGTAGAAAAGGAAAGTCAATACTTGTGAATGGAGATATAGCCTTGCTTTGTTCCATGGAATATGATTGTATTCTGCGACTGGCTGTTTCTATTCTGCATTTTTTTAATGCAGCAAGTTCTGTTATAAAGTTTAATATGTTTTTTCTTACCAGTATATGACCTATATTAAAAGTAGTCAAGCTGTTTCTTAGCTGGCTAACCCTATACATTGTTGTTATTTTGAATGAGACAATGCAAAAAGGGTAAAAGTGGGTTTACACATCTAATGAGAGGGATTTTGTCTCTTAAAACTGGCCTTATTGAACAACTTCACAAGGATGGAGCTGACTTACACCAGCTTGTGTTCTGAACCCCAATATGTAGCCTGTGGTGGTTAATCACAGACTATTTTTGAGTGAGCTGTCTGCAATGGAAATGATGCTAAGAAAGAATTCTTAGGAAATTCTTAGGAAAAGAAAGTAACCTTTAAAGTAATTGATGTTAAACTCCGTATTGTTCCCTGTGCCAAATTCAGTGCCAACTGTTTGAAAAATACTAATAGGAAAATACCACTGAAAACAGTCCCCTTTTAATACCTGTTCTGCACAACTGTGTAAAGCTTTCTTTTGCTCTTTTACAGCACAAATTCCTTTAAACCACTGTTTCATCAGAGGGATAAGCTATTTTCAGCTTTCTCAGCTTCAATCTCAAATGCTATTAATATTATCAGCTAAGCAATGACTCTAAAATCTGTCCTTTACTGGTGGAAATATGGACGCTTCAGATAGCTATAAATAATGGCCTTTCCCGTGAAGGAAATATTCCCCACAAAGTGAACAAGTAAATGAGAAATCACTCTTGTTCCCTTCCTCTGCACTTGTTGAAAAAAAACAAAATCATGTTTTAATAACTAAGTACTATACAGAGGAGGAGTGTCACCTGCAGTAGCTCTCCAGGTACCATAAATCATTTGTCAGAGATGCAGCTAAGAGCCATTTGACCCCTCATAATTACTGAACGTCTGAATACAAAATGGTGGTGGAGAAGAAAATCTGTATTAGCAGCAGAGAACTGAAATAGTTACCATTTTCTTTTTTGGGGAAATAAGCACTGTAAAAAAAAAATCTTTTTCATCATATATCTATCAACGCTTTTGTTAATTAGGGAGAAAAAAATTGGCACAACTAGTACTTTTGCTAAGTAAACGGGCAATTCCTCTACAACTTGAATTTCATCACGTGGCCTTTAAAGAAATAATTGTCATATTTTAGTATTAGAAGATGTTTTTGCTGGAGCGAAGAAATAGAGGAGGTAATGACATAACGTTATTTTACCTGTCATCCCACAGTGCTTAGCAATCTATATGGTGTGATATTTTAAGCATATGCCCCCATTGGATAGCAGCTTGTTACGCTGAACAGGAAGAGTTTACTCCAGTATTCTTGTCTACAACGTAAACTCCTGTTCTTAAGGAAAAAGGAAAAAGCCTTTAACTTTTTTCTCTTGTATTTATTACTAGCTGTAGCCATCTAAGTGCATGTACTGAAGAGCAGGCTATGCCAATGAAGCTGATTTAGTCCTTTCTGCCATTGAACACCTTTCTGGAAGAGCTGCTCTTTCAGGGATAGTATGACAGATGCTGGCAATACATCTTTTTGAGAAATCTCTGGAAACTGAGATCTATGCAGATGACATAAATAGAGAAATAAAAACATAGAGGGATGTATTATTGTCTGCCGCTATGTGCTTGGGCCTCTCTTCCAGAAGCAACCTTCTCATAAAAGCATAAAGTCCAGTTTAGAGTAATTTGAGAGCAAGAAAACTTAAAAATTCTCCTGTGCACAAACACCAGGAATTGGTGGTGAGGGCTGTGCAAGGAGGGTCTGGGATCTCATGGCAATTCTAGTACTACCATCTCTGCTAGCGCTGGTGCCAGGGGTCTGTCCAGGGTACAGCTGTGATCACCAACACTGCACTGTTTACTGCATTTCAGTCCACAGAGCTTCTGCAGATGCTCTGAGTTTACTGCAACTCGTGGGTGCTGTTGTTCATGCTTTTATAGACTCGGTATATGGAATAGAGAGGATGGGCTGGCAGGTAGTATGGTACAACTGACGTCTTTCAGGGCCCTTTCTGTGCTGTGCTTTCTCCTAATGCTGTCAGACCAGGGCCAGTGCAGAGGAAAGGACAGTAGCATGGCTTCCATGCTAATATATTCAAAGGTATTTGAATTTTGGGATGCTGCAACTTTGGATCATAAAAACCAGTGAAGATGAAATAAATATCTTAAGTTTCTGCATGCATTCCACCCCCATAACAGCTGAGTGCGTATCACATTAGGCCTCTAAAATTCAGCTAATCCAAGCCTTGTCTGGTCTTTTCCCTTCCCTTTTTCTTCATTATACTGCTCAATCATCCAACCCATAGTCTTTCTTGCTCTGGAGATTTCAAGTAAGATGAAGACAGAAATAAAACTATAATCAGGACAAGATTGAGGGAGGAAAATGAAAATTCCAGTTAGGAAAGAAAGAACAGGGTATCATACAAGCACTCAAATCAAAGAAATAGTGAATTGAGAGATGTATATTTGATGTCTGAATGCATGACACAGGAAGTTTTGTGATGTGTAATTTACAAAAGGCACAATTTATATAATGTAATAGCTGAGAGCATGCAGTCGTGCTCTATCAGATGAATAATTGGGATTCCACAAATCATGTGTCAGGAGCCCTGGATGGTAGCTAGGAAGAAAACGGAAAATAGATGAATAGTCTGGTAAAGAGAGAATTTTTATTTATAAGCAGCATATGAAACCATGAAACCACTTAGACTGTATTTATCACTAAAAATTGACGTCTGCAAACTTTATTTAAGCTTTTTCTTTATAGGCAAAAACCTCTTCTTTATAGGCAAAAACTGTAGTTGAGGGGAGTTAAAAATACTCATCTAATTGGGGTAAAAATCAGAAACACAGGGAAGAGACTTTTTTTTGTGTGTGTGTGTCTCAAATTTTCCTAATGCTTGGAACAGATGACATCTGTAAGCTTCTTCAAGATAACGAATAAGTAATGGGTGATGAGTGTGATTATCAGTGCACTGGAAGAAGTGGTTTTATGTTGGTTTTGGTTGGTTTGGGAAGGTAACTGTCTGGGTTTATATTACCACTTAGCAAAGTAAAGGTATGGTAAGCTGAAAAAACACCTTTGTCTCATTTAGGTATTGCTTGAGAGCTAGATTACTACATGGTGCATTTTAAACCATATAACACCACTAATATTGAATTAAAACTGTAGTAAAATGGCTCTGCTACAGTTGAAATCTCAGCTGCCTTCTCAGTAGGGTTGTGGCATGAGTCATGATGCCTCTGGCTTTACAAGTTTTAAAACCCTGTGCAATGTTTTTCACTGATGATTCTGGGTGTCACACAGGGGCAGCAAGGGCCCTTTCTGCATCCATATATTCTTCAAGCATAACATAGGTGAATTCCAGTCCTTTGGCACTAATGCAAATATTAGCTGGATCTGTAGGTAATTTAATTCATAGGGAGGAAATTCCAGTCTGAATTTTGGTTTTCAATGTTAGATTTAATGCTGATTTTTTTTTTTTTTTTTATTATGGGGGGCCAGGAGTGCAAGTGTTTTTTGGAAACCATCTGTTTGCCCCTTCTTTTTCTAGAGTTGTAAATGTAGAAAGTGTAGAGAATACTGCAGCAATAAATTTTTTTTAACTTATTTTTCTACAGTCCTCTTTAACAGCTGTTCTAATAACCTCTATAAATGATTTTGTTTAGCTTTACTAAATAATGTGAAGGAGGCACCAATGGGGAAACTATAGTGCATAAGATGGTTTGGGGTTTTTTAATAGGTTCCACATTGTGTTTATAATAGTTCTGAAAAGAGAACACTGATTTCACCTAACCACCTTCTGTTCCTAGGACACATTGCAAACATTTTCAGTTTGCATTACAGCTACCTAATTTGATAGCATGAAAATGGCCAATCTACTCCAATAATGACCACAATGACAGAGTTAAAGAGAAACCAAGTAATAATGTAAAATATATTTGCCCTGCAGCCCTGGCTATATGAGAACAGACCTACACATCAAAACTCTAACTTTCATGGTCAGCGTCCTGTGTGAAGGCTAGTGGAAACCTGCAGTACAGAAGAAGAAAACTGAGTTACACTTGGTTCTGGTTTGTTAGCTTTCTTCATCTTTAGAGAGAAAAAGGGGAGGAGATGAGACTATAGGAGCAATAGGTATGATATAAGGTCCAAGAAAGCACAGTGATTTGAAAAGTATGACTGACATTGACCCAAATATAATCTTGCTAGTAGTTTGCTGGATAGGAAAAAAAAGATTGATTTTTTTTTTTTTTTTTTAGGCTGCTGCTGTATGATTTCTTAACTCTTGCGGTTTTGCTTTTGCTGTATTGATTGCTACTGATGCTTATCTCACAGAGTCTGCACGAAGTCTATCCCAAACAGTTATCTGTTCAACCCTCAAGTCTACCGCATGCTTCCTCCAGTTGACCTCAGTTAACCCTTCTTACTTTGACAAACATCAAATGCTAGCAACAGAAGTCAACCCTCCCCCTCTGGGATTACAATTATGACTTCTGTGTACGAGACTGTTTATGGAAACCTTTGCTAAGGAAGGCATTATTGTAGTCCAGACAGTTGAGGCACTTTGGATGCAGGTTGATGTTCCTTTGCAAATACAAAGAATTAAGCTCAGACTTAGTCAATGCACATTTTCTTTTAGCTTTGATTCACATCTGCAGAAGACTGCAGAGGAGCAGATTCTGATCTCATCATATTGTAAATCTGGAACAGCTTTTCTGAGCATAGTGCACTAATATCAGTATAAAACCAATATAAATGTGATCAGAATCTATTCCTAAAAGTACTAATTTTAGAAGGAGAAATCTATATCTTGTGACAGTGTTAAGATGAAGATATATTAACTGATTTATTTAGCAGCTCTTTAAGGTCAGATTTTTTTTTTTCTAAAGTTCCTACTTGGAATGAGGGTTATAGGTCCCAATTAATAATAAAAGCAGAAGGTAATTAGAGCAGACTTCTTTTAATATTTATGGTATTCTAGGCATTAGGCTCAAGGTTAGTATGCTGAGCTGTAGTTCTCTGAATATGAAATTGAAGGTGGGGGGGTGGCAAGCGAGACCTAAAGTACTATTCTTTTTTTTTATAGTATATCTGAAATAAATAATGTCTAACTCAACAGCTTGTTAATGTCATCTGGCATTTTGTAAGTAGATATGGAAAATCAATGCAGAAGCAGTAGTGTGTAAATACATACAAGACATAATAAGCAACTGCCAGAAAAGTATTTCAGAGTTCATGCTATAGAAAAAGGGATGGTTGGAGAGTGAGATCCAACAAGGTGCAATTGCATCATGATATTATCCTTAGTACTTGCCCACTCAATCACTGTCCAAAGTATATTGTCTGTTACCTAAAACCTCTGTTCCCGTGCCAGCATTTTCTGCCTCCATACTGGGACAGTAAGAGAAAGGTACCTTTACCTTAAATAAAGCACGTCACCGTAAACTCCTTGTTTATAGCCTTTGAGAGAAATCGGATTCAGGGAAAGAAAGAAAAAGATATTTGAAGCTTAATTTTTCAAAATACGCTAATGAATTTAAGAGGCATTTTCAAAAATCCAAACTTCATCAGAATTGTTGACTTCACTAGACTTTCCTGTTTCTATACTATTCGTATAGCCAAGACTTGCTCTGAAATACTTTCTGTGCATTTGTTCAGGCCCTAGTCCTCCTATGAGCGCTCATGGGAATTAATGTAGAACCTCTATCCAGGTCTTTTTCATGAGGATACATTCGTGCCCTGATACTCAGTGTGTGAAACAAATGCAGGATTTTGATTAATGTTTAGGAAGTCTTAGACACTTGTTTTTCAATATGAAAACTCTGTGGATGCTGTTTATCTGTACCAAGACTGCAGAGAGATCTCAACGAAAGCTGAAATAGGTTTACTGAACTATACAAAGAAAGAGGCCTTCAGCGTGTATTTTTAGTTCCTGGGCTTCTATGGCATAAGAAGAGAAACACATTAATCAGTGCATCAATCACTGCTATATGCAGACAGGACAATATATTATTCATAACCATGGCTTGAAGATAACAAAACTGATCTCAGTTTCCATAGAGGCAAACCTTCATAATGTCCTCTGATCATATACAAATGACATTTGATTAGCACTCACAGATAGAATCATTTTTATGTAAAGTTTATGCTGCAGTAGGAAACTGCTCGGTTGCCCTTTTTTGAGATAAGGCTAAAAATACATTTCCTTTAAGGAGCTAGACTTCTAATGTGAAAAAAGAGTAGATTTAGATTTTTCACGCTAAGTGCAAATGGTATTTGGTGCTTCCAGACAGACTTCATAGTACCCTTTCTACCAAAGATAACACTACTGAGTGTGCCTATATAGCATTAAAATGATTGGGACCAAATTATCTTCTGTTGTGGCAGTCAGCTGACTACTATGAAGTTGGGCCAGTAGAGCTGGGGTAATTCTGCTGATTCTCAGGCTTTCTCTGCTTCCAAACATCATCCATGCTCAAAAAGCAGCAATTTACCAGCAAAACTGCTGTCATTCTGAACTGTGTGCCATTTATTTTAATTTCTTTAAGAAGTTATAAATAAATCTTTTATATGCAAGAGAGATGTGAGATTGCTTGCGTATAAAATGTAAATGTGAACTTTGAGAGAACTCATTTCGTTAAGCATTTGTAATGTGTAAGCTACTGAGTTGCATGCATGCATAGTCACAAACTGGCTGAAGGTTGTGTAACACCACTGTTAAAATGCATGCTAAGTCATTATAATTTTTTTTAGCTTTCAGAGAATTAGCTTGAATGATTCTGGATTATTCCTGTTTTCAAAAAAGTTTTATGACCTAGAGTAATAAAATTCCATTGTAACTTTGAATGAATGCTTACTTGTCTGAAAGTGTTAATAACTACTGCTTTATTGAAACACCAATAGAAAAAGAACTTGAGAAAGCATTATTTCAAATATATATGAAAATGCATATTTATGATAGTGTCAAACTGCATCAAGATTTTTTTTAATGTTTGTTTTCAAATTTTTAATTTAGGAGTGACCTTTTAGTAAATAAGCATTTGGCAGTGAAAAATGATGTCACAGAAGTACATTCGCTTTTCCAGTGCTAGTTGGACTACATATATAGAGTGAGTGAGTTCAAGCAAAGTGTAAAATCAATAAAGGAAGTTGATTGTTTTGTAATATCCCTCCATTT
>NW_009260839.1:351408-404197 GCF_000687185.1 Egretta garzetta | reverse complement strand
ACAATACTTTAAGTGTGTAGTTGGAAAAAAATTTGACGACTTAAAGGTCATGAGATTTTCTGGTTTTGTTTTACAGGTGTTTATAATTCAGAGGAGTGAAAATAAACTTAGTAATCTGTATATAACAGGGATATTAAAATATCTGTAGGAAAAAAAGTACCTAAAATATTTGACAAATCTTACCTACTCACATAAATAAAACAAAAGGATCAACTCTAAAATGGTTGAGCCGGAAGTGCACTCTTTCATCATTTATCATGTTGAATTTAAGGCTATAATCTGGTAAAAAGTTGTTTGTAAACTTGCATATGTTAGTAGCATTGAACTTAAAGTAGGTATAGCTACACAGCCTGTACATTTGGAGTCTGAACCTGTGCACTGTTTTATAACCTGCTTAAAACCTGAAGTCTAAATTTTGATGCCTCAACCCAAGACTCTCTGTACTGAGGTCTTTAGGGCCAGCCTGCAGGAGGAATTGGAGGAAGATTAATCATACTGTGTGAACAATGAACTTAGTTGTCATCTTCTGACTGTCTGAATGGTTGTTACATAAAGCTACGTGTAAGCACATGAGGAAACAAGCTGGTGAGTGTGAGCAATGTGAATTTAACAAGAAAAAAAATCATCTTGAACCTTTCTACCTTTTTTCTATGATGGAAGGAAATTATTAACGAGTCAGAGTCCGTATTGAGGGATGTCCTAGGTGAATTCCCTGGGGTATGTTTAACCGTGCTTCTTAAATAGTCTGCATAATGAAATAGAAAACATGGATGATAAATGGGTAGATGATACCAAACTGGGAGGGATTATCACTGTACTTAAGGATAGCATTAGATTTCAGGGAGATCTTAATGAACTTGAGAGAAGCTTTATGATGTTCTGAAAAAAAAAATATATGGGCAGCCTCTGCAAAGATCTATTCTGATGGTTATCTAGAAAAAGGAAATAATATATGAAATTTATTGGAGGATAATTTGGATTAGACATTTAAAAGCCTTTTCTAACAGTACGAGTGCTGAAGCATTGGAATATTGCTTTGGGAAACTGAGGAAGCATCATTCTAGAAAGTCTTTTAGAGCAGGTTATACAAATGTCTTTCAGAATCATAAGCTACAATGCATGGGTTAAATGGCCTAACACCCTTCCCACCTTAATTTGTTTTTCCTATTCTGTGATTATTGTATTCTTATGCATAAGGGTATGGTATGGGTAATAAGTCTTTTTGGAACCAATCTCTATCTCACTGGAATCACCAGAATGAAGCCCTAATCCACGAATGACTGGAATACATTTATGTCAGTCATGATTTTGAGCTTCTTGTGTTATCCTTCAGCAAAGTTAAGTGAATAATTTGTACTGGTAAAAATGTTAATGGGAAATGGTGGCTCATGCTGCTACTTAAGCAGTATGCACAATCCTATGGAATGTATCTGGCCCAAAAGAACTGGGGAATGCTAGAGCTAGAGATTGTGGCATAAATTCCGTTTTTTTCCTTACGCTTTAGTATGCTTTCTCTGCTCAAAATCACAGTATGAATCAGTGCAGTTAAAAAGTTTTTCTTAATGGGAGTTGAGTATTTTCACCACTGAATGCAAAAAGAAAAAAATGAGTCTTATTTATAGGGATATTCTGCAGCAGATAATCCACATGTGTTTTGATTCAGTTCAGGTTGGAATGAAATGTGAGAAATTAAAGGTCTAGTATTTGGTATAATGTTTTAGGGCTTAGCTATGCCCTATATCAACCCTGCAATGTCTTGTTACTTCTGTTCTCCTAAAAACAGCATCCCTGTAAAACTAAAACATTATTTAAGCTTCATGCTGGAAGTGGATTTCACAATGAATAAAAAGCTTAGTAGAAGCTGAAGCCTAAAATGCTCCAAAAAGCAACTTTATGCAGGTTTTTAAAATCACATGAACACCTTAATGCAATACTTCAAATTATTTTGCTCTCCCTGCTGGAAATGTAGGATTCTCTAAATAATGAGGAAAGTGTGCTGTGAAAAATTAGGTGTTTTGGAAACATTAAGTGAAAGACAGACAGAGATTTGCAGAGTGAATGAAGTATCCTGCCAGGATACAAAATTATTTTAGGCCAAGAAAATTGAGTCCAAGCTGTTAGACATACTGTGGGTATCCTGTCTGGGCAAAGGAATGGAATGCTGGATTGGAACATTCTCTAAAGTGTTCAAACCCAGCTGGTATTATATTTCACTTTGTGGTTGCTAGCACAGTCACACTGACAGAAGTTTTCAGCTACAGTTGGCAACTTCCAGAATGCTGTTCTCCTGAGGGCAGTGAAATTTGCTCCGAAAATCTCAAGTCATGAAAGGTCATGGAGCCAAACATGTCCATAGTGTCTGCCTGAAAGTGTTAGGTCTGGAAAAATCTGATCTGATCACTGCTCTTAACGTAGCTATCGGAATGTCTTAGTGAACTGCTAATTATATGTTAGAGAAGCAAAGTGTAGGTGTTTCCCTTTTATTGGCTAGGTTCTGCCTGATATCTGCTCAGATATAGAGCAAATAATGGAGCGTACAGGAAACGGGGGACCATAATGTGGATGTCCAGCTAGTCCTCGTGAAACCCGGCAGTGTATTGCATGAAAAAGTAGCATAGGCTGTATAAAATCTATGTAGATCTGTGAACCTCCTCTTTAAATGCCAATAATACAGTTTGTGTAAGGAGTACAGCATGTGTAACATTTTAAGTAATAGAGATAATGTTTTAATTATTGCATTAGATTGAAGTAATCTCCAGTGTCACACAGCTTTGTGGTTATAAATTCTGACAAAGACATCATGCTAAGTGGTCTGACTTGTTACAGCATTTTTAAAAGGCTGCAGAGAAAAAGTGGGTGCCAAAATTTATAGGCTCAAAAATCTTTATTTGTTAGAAAACAGTAAGCTTTAAGATAGCTTGATGTTTAAAACCTGTGAGACCAAGTTTGTTACAGATATAGAAATTCCATATCAATACCAGTAGAAAAAAGTTTGAAACTTAACTGAGCTAGTAAATAAAATTACTTAATACAAATTGCTTTTAAAAACAGAACAAGATGTTGGGAATAGAAACCATAATGTTTGCTCATAAAACCATGATATACTTGGTAGACCACAGCAAACTTAAGTATAAATAGCATTTTAGACTCTTCGTTTACACTTATATGGTTGTGTTTCATCAAAGACTAATTTTTAAGGCAGAGCAATATCAAATCATTGCTCCTTATCAATTCTGCAGACAACCTAATAACTGCTAAATGGTCAGCTAAAGGCACTTAGTGTGTACTGAACCTGAAAATGCAGGCACTTTTCAGATGATCTACAGTAACTGCAAAATGATTAGTATGTTGTGTCCAATGCCAAAACCATAGAGAGAAAACTACTATATGCAGCACAGATTTGTGCAACTTAACTTTGTTCTTAGCCATGGATGTATTGATTCAGGCTTTGAATGGACAAGGAATGTGCGTGGAGAACATCTGACTTACGGAGTCAAAGGGTAACACCTTAGCTCAAACTGCAGCTAAAGCTGCCGGGATGGTCCTTCTCAAGCATGCAGGGGGCAAAGGCAATGGAGCTGACAAATGTGACTCAAACACTGTTTAAAATTGTAAGATGACTTCCCGCTCCCTACCTGCCCTCCCTCATCCTCTGCCTGCTGTTGTGGTTATTGGTTGAAACCTGAGACCTAACAAAATTTGACAAGGTGTGTGGCAAGACTTAGTTGAAATGCAGAGGAATGGTAGGGCAACGGGGTCTGTATGCTGGAAATAGCTGGCAGATAAAGCATATCCCTGAGTTACGGCTGCATCCTATGGGATTCTGCAACTAGTGCGCAACTAGACAAATCTGATACCTAGTGGCACAAAACATACTGTTTTGTTAAGGAAGCTTTTGCTTCTATGAACTGCAGAAGTCATGCCCAAACCCAAGGGATTCCTTAACTGAAATTTCTGTGCAAGTGTTTGTATTTGAAGACTAGAAAGCCTTTATGGACACAAGGTGTCACAGGTTTCCTCTAAGGGTGGTGTGTTGATACTGTCCCTCTTCGCTTTTAGAAGGCATTGAAGTGTACAAGAAATTACTTATTCCTGAAGACTGGTTTTTTTTTCTGAGAGTTTTTCTCATCCAAAAAGATTTGGGTATTTCTGGTCAGGATCTACCTTTTCAGGATTCAGTGTGGAATTTTTACGTGTTGTAGCCCTGTATTCCGAGGTGGTTAGTCACCTTCTAAATAAGAACCTACTGCTTAAGGAATGACTGAAAAGGAAGGAATGAAATGCTACCAGCATAAAGGATTACTTAATGAAAGCGGGCAAGGGCTGAAATTGGTATTTTAATAATGAAGTAAGGCTTTGGGAGCCCACTTCTTATGCTTTCAAGTACCAAAATGCATTTGTGCTTACACAGAAACTGAGCATGATGCAGTAGTGCTATGGAAGGCAGCAGCAATAGTGATTACTAAAACTTGATATTTAAGGGTTGAAATCAAGCACCTAAACTGAAAGATTCTTTTTTTTTTTTCTGGAAAATCTGGCAGGTTGTATCATGATTTTCCTTGTTTTGTGAAAGTTTATGGTAGTTGACAGCTTGAATTCATATTTGAGCATTAATACCATTAAGGCTGTATTACTACAACTAACTGACTGTGTGTGTCTGAGTTCAGAAAGTACTTGCTCGGCTCCAGCATAGTTTTGAAATTGTTGTTTACTGCTTCTATTAAATTGCAGTCAATCTAAAAATGATTTCTGACTGCCTCTAACAGTAGGAAGCAGTGCCAGAACTTCTGAAGCACTTGAACTTTAAATGAATAAACAAGGAAAGGTGTATGTTTTGAAGAAATAAATAAACCCTGGACTGCAAATTAAACATTAGTTGAAAATTTTCAGTACAATACTGTGTTCTTTTAAAACTGTAACAAATGTCATGCTTCTGAGGAAATGAGGCTTTAACTATTGGATTTCCTAGGAAAAAAAAATCTGTCTGAAAAAAGGAACTGTCTCTAAAATGCATAAGCAATAACTCATTAACCCTTTTGAGACTCAGATTTTGTACCATTCACTGCTGATACTTGATTATATAACATTTACCCAAGATAGTGAGAAAAATCTTATTGTTTTATTTTTCCCTCTCCATTTAGCTTTTAAGAAAGATTACAGTTTTCTAGGGAAGAGGGGAAAAAAATTAATTAGGATATTGCATTCTATTAGGAAAATATTACAGGAAAGTTGTGTTTATTATCAGTTGTGTGACTCTGAGGAAGTCATAACTTGCAATAACCTCTCCTGCATTTTTATCCTTTTTGCTGTACTCTAAAATGTCTACACGTAGATCATCATTTTGCTAAACTGAACCTCTCATTCAGAAACACTTTATTTTGTATGCATATTTCTTAGAATGTGTTTTGAATTTCATGTATTAATGGCAAATTGATTATGCAAACATTTCATTTGGATAGATGCCATCCAGGCTGTGACTTTAGCTAAGATGGGTTAGATGTATTATATTGTTTCCTAGGGTAAATGAACACTTAAAAAACTTCTGCTGTGAACAAATTTCATTATGAATGTAAAATTAATTACCCATAAGTTTTTTTTCTCATAACATCTTTTGATGTTCAATTTCTGTGAACAGTCATGCCAATTAAAATCTGTCTCTCAATAAAAGCAAAAACAGAGGAGGCCAAACATTACCAAAGCAAGTCTCTTGAAAAACTCATCTTTGCAAACCTAGAACAATTCTTGGAACATAAATTTGAGTCTACTTTACAGCTAATGTTGAAAATATTGGTATTTCAAAGCTGTCACTCTCAGCCAGAGCATATTTTGCAGATATTAGAAATTAATTATTAGAAACACTGATGCTAAAAATAAATCGAAGCCTTCCTCTCATTTTAATAAAGTACTGTTTTGCTCTCATCTGAGAACTCTGTACTCTCAAATATTTCTGTTCAGTCTGTAAATGGGAAGTGTTATTCTGTACTCTCAAATATTTCTGTTCAGTCTGTAAATGGGAAGTGTTATGTGTGGCTATTCCCGTGGGCAATGAATGCACAGTTACCAAGGGGATCTAACTTTGTCTGAAGTTGTAACAGCAGACTTTTCCTGAAAACTGGTGATTTAAAGCTACTTGCTCCAGTCTTTATAGTTTTTCTGACACAACTGGAATTTGGCTGTGACTGCATGGTGATCACCGTGGGAGGCTGCAGGGCGGCTTCTTCAACCCTAGTGTGAGGTGGCAGCTCAAGCCCGGGCAGGGTTGGATCCTGCAGCCTGGGGCCACATGGAGCCCAGCTGCAGGGAGCAGGATGGGGAATGTGCATGCAGCATGCACTGGTGAGCAGCTTGCACTGAATTTGAACCACTTGGGTTTAAATGGGAAGAGCACTCAGACAAAATACAGGCAGAGAGTGAAAATGTGTTTGCAGTGTGGAACAATGTGGAATTGTGACAAACGAAATAGGCGCTTTGGCAAAGTATAACTTACCTGGTCTTTTAAGGTGGTCTGTGCTTTTCCTGTTGTTTCTTAGTCAGAACCCCCAGGTGTTGACAGCACTGACCGATTGTAGGATTAAGGCATTGAAAGTAAAAGTTCTGCAATAATTTGCTTTCTCCCTGGCTTGACCTTGCTTGCAACGCTGATAGCAGAGGTGAACTGCTGGCTCTTCTCTCTCAGGCTCCCAGCTGAGGTGGCTTAAACAGTTGACAGGGCAAATGATTGAGGCCACAATGTCAGAAAAATGATCGAGGATAGGACTTGTGCTCTGTGTGAGAAGCAACATGGTGTTTCCCTGACAGAGGCAGTGAGCGGGACCTAAGGCTGTCAACGGTGTCACTCAGTTGACCTTGCTGGACCTGCAGTTTCCTTAAGATGGAGTTGTGCTGAATATGATTACTTTTTTCTCTACTTGTTGTCCTACAGTGTCCCTTTTCCATATAACTGCTGTACAGCATAGGCAATCTTTACTCAGTATTGTGTAACATGCAGTGTCACTGTAACTGTCTGAACTTCGATTATCCTAAATTACTTGTTATCCAAGAAAGGGTCTTGTCCCCTGACACATCTGTTACTTAAACTGAAAATTGTCTTGATCATCAAGATGTATTAAATGTTCATTCCTCTTCAAGTTTCCCTTTGGGAACCTGCTGTGGTCCAGGTCACCTTTTACTATGCTTGGGTACAAAGTTATGCAAGTTAAATATATATATATATATATTTTTTTAACAGCATGAACAGGCTTGCTGAATAAATGATCAAGTTTGTCCTCCAGGGACCCACTATGATAGTGAATGTGTCACTTTTTAAGTTCCGCATAAACTTTGCTCTGATTGCTGCCTTACATGATTTACCTACTAATTTTTTTTATCCTCTGTTCCCCCTTATACTCTCAGTTCCTTCCTTAGGCAAGAAAGTGTGCAAATGTTTCACAGTGGGTTTTCAACAAATGCTTGTCAGAACACAGAAACTACATTTCACCCTTATGTCTTAATATTGTGTCCCTTTTTAGCCATTTGACAAACATTTTTCATTTAAGCAAATGTTAACTAAAACGTGTTTCAAGCTCTCCAGCACATGGACTTTCTGGATATTTTTTTAATGAGAAGGGGCACTGCCTTATGCAATAGGAAAAATAAAGGTTCTCCACATGTCAGTCCTTTCAGATGTAATAAAACAGACTACAGGGATCTGTTCCATACAGCTTTTTCTAGGACTTGAGATGTACTTTTCTGTAAATATCATTTGACTCATGAGGCACAAGAAGATACTAAATGAATTTTGTGAGTAGCTTGTGTAACCCAAAAACCAATGTGAATTTTGCGTATCTAATATAGCAAAATGTTTCAATCAAATCATATAGCTTAGGTCTCACAGAAAATGTTGGAAATAAGGAATTTAAAACAAGAAATCTGGAGAAAGTGTAATCAGTTTAGAGAACTTCTTATGAGCAAAGCATAAGGTAAATTATTCACTCTGATTTATTTGCTCAGCTTGCAAACCTTTCATGATGTTACTTTTTCAGCTCTACAAATCTAATAATTTGACTTTTAGGAGCATCAACTTATCTTCCTCATTACATCATAGTGCTTTTACAATATGCCCTGCCTGTTATACCAAGTAATTGTTTCTATCAGCATTATCTTCTCTCTTCTTATCCATCATCTCTCTGATAACATCCTATTTCTTTGCCAGCTCTGTTTCAGTGTCTGCATCATATTAATAATAACACAGATGGAAAAGTTCTGTGAGGTCACTCAGTACAATCCATTTCCTGATGCAATGTTGGGCTTTTATATATTCTCCAATATATGTAGCCTGATGGTAAATGAGTCAAGTGACTGGATTTTCACAGTCTCATTCAAGTCTTAATGAAATATTTTTTCTTCCATCTTTCTCCCCTTCTACCTTTTTATATTCTTTCCAGTAGCTAAAAAGTGCTTCATGACAGATAAGAATTGCATAGGCTTATGAAATCTCTGGCACAGAGTCAAGCACATCGTATTCTTAACAGCATTATTAATACGTTAACAGGTGGAAGCTTATTATTGTTCAGTGCTTTAAGTGTGAAATGTCTCATATGCTTCTATTTTTTTTTTATCCACTTATGTAGTTTCCAGTTAACTTGATTAACAGCTTGGGCTGTTAACTTCTTAAATTGTTTTTTTTCACAAAGACAAAATACAGTACTCAAATTCTTTTGGTTTTGATTTGGCTGCATTCACCCACTTTGGCTTTTAGTCTGCACAAAATCTAAATTGAATGATTTTTTTATTTTTATCAGTGTTGAATAACTTCTTAATGTTGATTGCCTAATAAAACTGGCAGAAAATAAGGAAAAGAAAAAGGTGTGGGGAATGTCATGGCAACCGAAGAAGTTGCTTGCTCCAATTGTACAAAGTAGCTTCTCGTATCTTGTCAGAAGGCATAGCATCAAAATAAGAGATTTTAACAATTTACTGACTGGTGTTGCCCCTTTTAGGCTTTTTGCAAGCCAGCTGTTTAGAGCAGTGAAAATTGCCACAGCAGAGATGTGGAATAAAGCAGGAGATAAACTGCTCTATTCAGGGCAGCCTGGGCATGTGCGCTCTCTAGTATCGCCTCTCTGAATCTTGACCTTTTTTTTAAAGAGTGTTATACTGATCTTTCTACCCCACACCACCTGATTTACATATAAAATATATAATGATTAAAAAAACCTATAATCTAAAATTTCACAGAACTGTAAAAGGAAGAGGTCATAGGAGACTTGGAGATAACCTTCTCAAACAAGTATTCGCTTCTGTCCTGCTTGGTGAGGCGAACAGATTTGTCAGCTTGATCCAATGACCTGGTAACCTTGGTTTTATGCCTAATATGCTGAGCTGCTCTTAATCACTGCATGTTTATCAGGACAGTTGTCTGTACCAGCTCCACGCTGCTTTGTTTGCTAAGGTGATGCTTACACCCCATGTCTGACTGTCCTCTGCAGTAGTTCTACTACAGTCCTTCTCCCACTCATATATGTACATGTATGGTATGTATGTCAGAGTAATGCTGTGTAGCCCAGTTTTCTCTTTCTGCTCATATAATGATTTTGTTTTTGATTTTGAGTATCTTGTGAAAGCTTTAATTCTTTTATGAAGGCTTAGAGTTGAAATTACTTTAGTTTTAATATACTGTATAAATTAAGTATTCAAATCTAAAACACCAAATCTGCAGTCATGTGCTTCTGATTAGAGGCAGTCTAATAATGTCAAAAGTTGAAGGTAGGTAGTGGTCTGGCAATTGTCCTTTCAAGTGATCTTGGCCAAGTGATTTTACTTTAAAATAATCTGGCAGTTTCTTTACTCGTGCTTCATGTAAAGAAGATCTACGGGAGAAAAATTCTCCCCTATGCAGTGTTTGCAGAGTACCTAGTGCAACAGGGCATGATTCAGTTGTCTTCTGGAATATGTTTCATTTGTAAATATAAATTAAGGAACCTATAGCTATTGTACACAGAATTCCCTAATAAAATTTCTGGTTAGAATGAGCTTCCTAAACTGTGCATCTCAAATGCATTACGGAGAGCCATTATTGATCCCTCACCCCCTACTTTGCACGTGCACAGCGACCTGAGGTTACCTGTACCCTGGAAATACAGACCAACTACCCCAGAAGGGTAGTCTTGATTTATAGTAGAAATTCTTCTTATGTTAGGAATTCTGACAGTTCAGAAATGTCAGTCAAGTCTTAGTTTAATAGGGCTTCTCTATGGGAAAACTAATGCAATGCAGTAACGTATTTGCAGCATACATGCTTGAACATGATTTTACTGATACCGTTTTGCTTTATTTTATTTGGGAACTAGCAAAACCTCTATGCCTAGAATCAACTGTTTTGCCAACATAGAGTTGTACCTACAGCAGACGTGATGATAGTTCTACTACGTGACATTTTTAGGGCTTATTATAATTTGCAAAAGACACCTATTCAAGCTATTTGAAATGTTAAGTATACGTTATAGTTCCACAAGCACTTAAAGGTAATATAGTCCTGCTGCTGGGGGAAGCTTCTCCTTCCCTTCCATCTATTTGTGCTGACTGTGAAATGAACCAGATGAGACACCTCTATGGCTTAAACTGGCATTCCTCTTCCCTCCCCACTTTGGTTTGAAATCCATCAATTCCCTGCATGGGTCATTTCAGAATGGTTTGAAGACTTGCACGTGCTCAAGGGAGAGTGCAGAGAGGGGGAGCGAGAAATGAGTAGCGAAGCATGAAAAGGGCATCTTTTGCATTGATACAGTTTCTGCCAGGTTAAACTACTTGCAAAACTTATGTTACCTGTGTTATGCTCGTACAGTGTTCAGGGGATGAAGAAGTGGGGGATAGGATTAGTTTTTGGGGTTCCTCCAGGTATCTCGTTAAAAATTCAAATACAGTTCAAGTTTCATACTGGTCAAATGTTTTCAATGTTCTTTTAGTTGTTTACATCTCTTTGTGGGATGTTAGCCTGTCACACTCTTATTTATGTCACAAATAAACTGCTATTACTGTTTTGCCAACAAGCTGCTCTAGGCAATTCTTCTCAAATTTCTAAGGTGAACTCTACATACTTTAATAATTCCTTGGGCACTACCATTAATTATTAAAATTTTTCATTTTTTAAGAAACAAGGTTTCTTAACCTTGCAGACTGCATCTGCTTTACTGGCTTAATTTTTCTGTAGCACTGATTATGTCACCCGAATCAAGCAAAAGAGCTGACTTTCTGAGGTTGGATTTGCCCTTCGTTTAGTTTTTGTAACTTGCACCAAAGCTAGTTTCAACTTTCTTTTTATTTTTGTGATTTCTTTTTAGGGACAAAAAAAGTTTCTGCTAGTCCTTTTGTGTTGGAAGCACTAGCAGGACAATCAAATCTGTCATCGATGCGGAGATGCTATTTTGTATAGTGTATGAAATCTGTATCTAAGAAAAAGATCAGATCCTAAATTAAGATCCATTCAAATCTTGTATCTTCTGATATCAAAGATAAATTCAAGGGTGGTTAACACAAGGAATGGAAATATTGTTATGCACTGTCTGCGGTGGAAAAGCTACTGCAAGCTCCATCCTTTATACATCAGGCCATGACATGCTTATCTGGAGTCTTGGTGGCCTTGGTCAGGTTGCGAAGGGCCCAGGTGTTACCAGGTGGGAGTGGTTAAAGGCATTTAAATGTCACCGAAGCCACAGTGTCTATATGCATGCTCTTACCTTGGGAAAATACAGGGTAAATACATTTAGCATAAAACTTCTATGCTTCAAACTAAATTCTACTATTTCCTTTGTCTTATATGGCTAGAGAAAACTGAGTAAATGCTACCAAAGGTGTTGAGCCACCACTCCACCAACAGGTAGCTGAGCCTTTAGTCTCTGGTATTTGCAGAAGCATGGTAATAATGACTTAAAGGATTTTTGTGAATCCTTGTGAGGGATTTAAAAAAAAAAAACAAACCAATCAAAACTATTCAAATGTAGAGTTATTAGATGTTAGTGAATTGAACCGGTTTATTTCCAGCTTGATCATTTGGAATGTTTTGTTGGTGGACCACCTTATTTCTGGTGCTAGGAATCAGTAGTGCTTTTGAACGAAGCTGCTGTGTTAAGCACTGCTTATATTTCAGAACGTTTCATGCATGAGAGACTGTGCTGATGTAGGTATTTTGTTAAAGTGAACATGGAGGTCTATCTAATGTATATGGTAAGGTTTTATAGGTAAAAATTATTTCAATCTGATGTTTGTGGTACTGTCTTTCAGTGTGACAGCTGCTGCTTTTTGTTCCCTTTTACAACAGCACATCTGCATTGTTCTTTTGCAATATTTCTGAAGGGTAGCTTAGCTATTTTGAGGTTGAAGTATTTGGGTCCGAGCGTACTTTAACTGTAGATGTCTGCATCTTAAGGTATGTAACCGTGTAGTTGCCTTAGGTTGCCCTGTGATCAGCAAGGAGGGGGTGTCAATCTCCAATTAGTAGGGAGAGAGGGAGGGACGTTCTGAGGAGTTTATAAACACGACAAAGCCCCCCTAACATGTGCTAGGAGATAGAGGAGAGAGGATTTGGAGGAGAATCATGGTTGATGAATGCAGGTAGATTTGGTAGCTTGCACAATAGCTGATGGAGGCAGTGCTCTGCTGAAGAACAACCTCGGAGCAGTGTTGGAGCCTTGGCATGCTGAGCGAGTTGCTATGACTACTGGCACTCAACAAGCCAGGTGTTGAAATAGGGGGAGAAAAATGTAGCTATTGCATTCAAAGTTATGACACTTGCTATTTTTTTTGCTCTTTCTTTTAAAGGTTGTTAACTGTCATTTTTCACCCAAGATATAAATTGGCTCTTCTGGTGAGGTTCTGTGTGGAATTTAGACACTTGTATGCCTTCTGTGTGAATTCCTAATTTGATGTCATTGGCTTTTTGCTTTGGGTTTTTTTGGAGGGGGAAATAGAAGACTGGAGAGGAGGGTGAAAGAAGACGGATTTTACTGCAGGGCTCATCCTTTTCTTACACGCGTGCCGTTTCTGAAATAGTATATGTAGTGTTTGCCCTGATTTAAAGACTAAATATCCCACTGTTTAATCCAAATTAATTTGGTACAGGCTTTTATTTTGACATCCAATATACTGAATTAAATATTAATTAAGATTTGGAGACAAAATTATTACAGAAGTGCTTTTTGAAGAATGCCTGAGAGCCACTCTGTACCAACTCTTACCTAAATACTGAGTCAGGTGCTGATGGATCTGCCAGGCAGCTACAAGATTCCTGTAATACACTACATTGAATATCATGCTGACTGAAAACCTTTTAAGTGTCCTAGATTATGAAATAAGTAACTTATTAAAAATACTTGGGAAGCAGCAGTTTTATTCACAAACAGAATTTTTCTAAAATTCAGTAGATGTATATAAAAACAATTACTGTGATTATTGCGGTTGATGTTTTATTTACAGTGGCCATACACTTGAATGCTTAGTGGTAATATGGGTGACACCTTTTATTTAAAGAATGTAATGCTCTCTCTCAAATGCAATGTATTTAAATTCTTGCTCATAGTGAGAGGAAAAAAAAGGGAAATGTCTTCCAGTAATAAGTGAAAATGTGTCTGCTAAATGCAACAAATAGAGCCAATAATTTGGGTTCCGTTTTCTTCAAATAAAAAATAATTGAGAACTATAATTGAATAATTGAAAAAAATAGTTGAGAACTATTATCTTGATGAATAATGTGAAAGAAATATTAGAAATTAAAAATGTTTACATTGGAAAAAAATGTTCAAACACAAACGCGTTTAATGTATATATCACACATATGTGTGTTCAAACGTGTATAGACCGTAATTTTTTTTGTCTTTGTAAAACATTTTACATTCTAATGAAGTTAAAACAATCCTTGTATTCTACCCTTGTGCTTACAAGCCCATTCCTTAAGATAAATCATGCTTAGTAACTTTCTGGAGGTCTGGAAGTAATCCTTCAGGGACATATTTGGTTGTCCTTAAGTTGTCACTTTTCAGGAAAATTCACTGAAGTTCATGTGAATGCTCAGGAATCTTTGCCCAGTGCAGGAACGCAGTAACTCTGCAGTCCAAACTGTCACACAGTAAATGCGTAACAGACTTCGATCTTTGTGTGTGATAGTAATGATTTCTGACTTGGAATCCTTGTACAATGAATCGGAAAAATCAGATTCTCTCTGGGTATTTATGATGTGTGGGAATGAAAACCCCAAAACACTATAGATAAGATAGTATTGTCAAATTTTCTAATTGGGATTTCAATGATATTTTAATTGGTTTTATACATAGTTTTTATTAAAAAATTCCTTCATACCTCAAAGTAATAAAATGCTAGGTATAGCAAATATGTAGGTGTTAAAAACAAACAGGAAACCCAAAGATGCCTGTAACAGGTAGGATTTTGAACTGTGTTGGGTTTTTTGTTTGTACATGCATAGCTAAAGATATATACCTCTGAGGGTTTAACTGAAATTGCTAACAGGGTCAGATCACCTTTATCTTTAGGCAATAGTTGATTTTAAAATGCAGCACCTCTATTATTTTCTCTTTGTCAAGAGAAATTAATCATCTTGATAACATCAATTAAGTAATGTTTTTGAGATGATGCCGAAGTCCAGCATTGGGTTTTACTTGTGGCATTTGAGCAGCAGTTACTGTGCAAGCACGATCTCCTCAGAAAGCATGAACCAGGGTCTAAGTAATTTTTCAGGCTAGAGAGAAATGATAAAAGGTATATTCATGTTCTTTATTAAATGTTTCTTTCTGTGCATTTTCATGGGTCTGAGATTTTCAGAAGGATACCTATATCCCAGGAAACACAGTAGGAACTGAACCTTAAATCCCTTGCAAAGCCCAGCATATGGTACAGCTTGTTTTATCTCTCCAAAGTTCTTGGTGAAAATAATCAAAATAATTTTTTTTTGTATCAGAATTGTCCTCATAAATATCTTAGTGGCTTTTGTCAGGCAATGCCATCATCCTCTCTTATCCTTTTATTGATACTTTACAAAATATCCTCTTTCTCTCTTAACCACACAAAACTCTTGTAGAAATTACTCACAAACCCCTTGTGTAGCATAGGTTTTTCTATTTCTCCTTTGTGATGTTTTGAAGTGCTATTACAGAGTACAGAAATTCTTTCAGATTTGTGTTCCATTGATACTACAGAAATGTGGCTGTCTACAGCAAGGTGGGAGAGTGTTGTGCAAGGAGAGTGGTATGGATGGGGGGAGACAGCAGGTGGGAAACGGCATAAATCTACAGTCATCAGGATGCAGCAGCGGCTCTATCTTTGCTCTCAATTTCTGCTACATATGCCAAGAGGAGAGGGATGTTTGCTAAAATACCTTCTACCAACTGAGCAGGGAGGAACGGAGAAGTCCGCTTAGCTTGCGGTCTGTATGAGGTGCAGGAGAGGATAAGGCAAAACATCGGGTGTAAGATGGTGGTACCCTTCCTGTTATGTTTCCCCAGTGCAAGGCCAATTTATTATTGCAGGTGGTTTTGTCCACTTTCTGTGGGGATAGGAAGATTGTCCTCACTTGCTGCAGTGTGTGTAAAGGCAGTTTCTCCTTTTGTTTTATAGCTAAAATTAGGTCTTGTGATGTAGTGTGCATTTCCCCATTTCTCTGGACAGTGCAGTCTCCCCTGCTTTATTTTTCAAAGCTTCAGAAGGAACCTGAAGGGATAAAAGGAACACCATTTTTTAAATAGGACTTTTGTGCTTTCAGGCTGTTGGAGAACAATTGCTACATCAGAAAAATATCTAGAGTTCCAGAACAGAGGAAAACACTGTTGAATCTCATCCCAGTTAGAGGAATGCTAGCAATACAGCAAAGCATTACATGACAGACTGAAACTTAGACTGTTAGAACTATCCACATCTAATCAGCCTCTTGTCCAGAGGTACTGTACCCACATATCTGACAGTGTTAGAAAAGTAGCAGGTTTGCCTGCATCCTCAGTCTCTAGTGCCCTTTTGTCCCTCAGTCTCAAAACAACAATATTCCTCTGAACACTGACCCTTTGTCATGTCAAAGTAATGCTACAGATGCAGCTAATACTTGGTGGAAAGAAACCCATGTTTTACATTACCAATATTGAGAACAAGACCATTTTAGAATGTTACAATTACAGAATAATTGAAGTTGGCAGACACCCCAGAGGATCCTGCTCCAAGTTAGGAGCAATCTGAGCAGGTTGCTCAGACTTTGTTCAGTCAAGCTTTGAATAGCGCCAAGGGTTTAGAGAGTTTCCACAACCTCTCTGGACGATCTGTTCCGGTGTTTGTTGATTCTCAGAGTGATTTCCACCTCCTCCCCAATATCAAATCAGTATTTTCCGAGGTTGCAACTTCCGTCTGTCACCTTTAAGTGAATTTTCATCATTTTAGCTTTTTCTAAAAAAATAAAATAAAAAAATAATATAATCTTGTCTAATCCTTGCAAAATGGATGCCTGGGTAAACCTTGCAATGTGTTTGACTATAACACACTGTGCAAAGACTTCTGGCTTGCAAGATTGCAAATCACACTTGAACCAGGTAGGCTGATAGAGCATGGGTATGTTGTCCTATGCAGGTGACTCTAGGAATATGGCTGATCTCAGAAGGAGTTTTCAAAAGCCTTAAGAATGGCCACACTGTCCATCTCCAATCCCTTCAGTTGTGCAAAGTTCATTAATGTGATTACTCGCTGTTTGTTTTCTTTTACATAAGTCTTCCAAAATAAATTGCATATGAAATAAACTGGATTTTTTATTATCTACCTACTAAATGTGCTTAAAATTTAGTGACAAACTATAGCATTGACTAATTAGAACTTACAAAATAATCTGTGCAAACTTAGTTCATTTTGCCCCTTGCATGTTGTAATATTTCTCTATGTTCAACTGACAGCTAATCCTATTCCAGAGACTTCACTGCACTGAAATTCTTTTGCTTCTTTCAATCTCCCGTTGAATTCTTTATGTTGGTGCATTGAATAAAATACAAGCAATGCATGACCAAATAACTAAAGAATGGATCCTAATATAGCTGGGAATCCTGGGTAATAGGAACACCCATGGTCATCTGTGTTGTGTAAAACCAGTCCTAAATACATGAGCAGACAGCAAGGTCAGAATTTTAGCTCAAACAATGATGACCAAAGAATGCACAAAATAAACAGTGTTAGAGTATAACCTATAAGCATTGCTTCAATTACAATAACAAGATGGTTTTTTCATGGAATAGAGTGACAATCTGTAGAACAAAATTGAATGCTGATGTAAAGTAGCTCACTGATACATAGAGTTTGAGTTACAAATAGCACTTTTTGTGCACCTGTAAAAAAGTCCTTTCTCTGAACTTGGCAAAACTGTCTGCATATTTGTGAGTTTACCCTCTTCACTTCTTGGCATCTTTTTAGTCAGCTTGTCACTTCTAGCTCGTGCATCTTCTGTAGCCACAGGCTTGACAGTTTTTGTCCTTGTGGTGTATTTGGTTTTTTCAAAGGTTTCTTTCTAGTTTGTAGCTGCAGTTCATCAGGCCTGTGTGGCAAACATGTAGACAGTATTTCTTCTCATGTATTTTCAGTTCTGTTTATTTCATTCAAATATTCAACTTCCCTATTTTCCATTTTAAAGAACAGTAGCATTCCAAAATATTTCTTCATATCATCCATTTTCAATGAATCAACAATTAAGAGGCATGTAAATTAATATCACTTTGTAAGGCAGTAGAGTTCCTAGCAGTGACTGAGATCTCAGAAATCTTTCCAAATTAGTCCTTGCCTCCTTTGATAGTCTGAGTAGATTTTTACCCAGTCATGCAAAATATATTCTACACAATGTTAGAAAACTGTGTACAATTATTAATTTAATTAGGGGGTGGACAGCCAAGGGCTTACATCATCTCTGTTAACTAGAGTGCACTGAAATTAGATCTGTGCATAGTTTTAAGGAGTTAATTTATGCTTGTGACAGAGCTTGAAGGCTTCATGAAATTGTGCACATTTCAGAAAGTTTGTTTATTAAAAGTATATGACAGTAATTTCTGACATGGGTATTTGGGAAATGCTAAGAATAAATTTGATTGAGGATATATACCCGCTTCCAAAATGTAAACATCCTTTGATTTACTTTTTGGATCATAGAGATAACAACTTAGGAGACAGAATCGGGTGGAAACTAGCCAAGACCTTCCAGCGTGATATGTCTAAATTATCAGTCTGTTTAATCAATGCCACATATCCTTCTGCTAGATTCAAAATACAACTAGGATCCAGTTTTAAAAATTGCACTTTCAACAGTCACTTAAAAGGAGAGTGAAAAAAGTGCAACTCCTTAAACTGGATCCTAGTTGTATTTTGAATCTAGCATGCACTATGGGTGGTTTTTTTTTTTTTTTCTTCAGCAAAGATAAAGATGATGTTGGTGAAACCTGGAATTTATTATTCAAATTGTAATTTGTTGATTGCAGCACACTAATCTTTTCCAGGTTATAGAAATACAAGTCTGCTTTACACTGTGTAACAGGGTGAATTCACCAACATCTGATAAGAAGCTCTTGGGGAGTTCTCTGTTTTCCTCAGATCTTTCAAATTCTTCTTCACTGGCTTTCTTTTTTTATTGCTGTATCCTCCTTCCAGGTTAGGGCAATGTTGAAATACGTTTTAAATTCATTATATCCAAATGACTTTACTCTTTTTGAAAATGTGATTTCTCTGTTGGTTCCTGAATGCGCTAGAGAGACTGCACTACCTCACACAGCTTTAATGTGAACCTTTGTTCATGCTTGGTCCTGTGATGCTCCTGTTCTTGAAATGCTTACATGGACGATAATGAAATTTCTTATGTTTGTCACAAAGGTTGAAAGGTCCCTAATAAAATTCATTTATCATTCATTGCAAAGGTCTTTGTGATAAATTAATTAGAGCAATTTAACATAAGATGCTATTGCAACACATCCTGTACATAAACTACATAGCACATATCAGTTACATAACATTTTAACTGTTCTTGTATGTCAGTAAAATGCTGAAAGCAAAACCTCCAGCTTGTGGCCTTGAACAAGGTTTAATTCTTCATAACCTTCCCCAATACATGTTGTATGTATAGCCAGGTTTCCATCTCTGCATGTGGATTGGACTTTTCTGGCTCCCGCAGAAGTTTTCCCTGTGCCTGTCAAGTGAGCTGTGCTACCTGGTACCACTGTGTTTTGATATCTGGTCCCCAGCAGTCACCATTTGAATTATAAATGTTGAGTGTCGTTGGGCCCCTTGAAAAGCACATGCTGGCTCTGGCTGAACTTTGAATCAGTTCAAAGCCCACTAAGTCAGTTGAAAGACGACTTGATTTCGGCTTGGTTTGGGATACACCTTTTGAGCGTATGAAAAATGTATGCATGTTCTGTACAAACTACTAATACTATGGAAGAAAATAAAATCAGCTGATTTCAATTAATCATATACCTGACTTTCTGCTAGGACTCTTGCTTTGGTGATTAACAATATGAAAAAGAAGGAGTAAATTTGACATGTGGACCACCAGCTGCTTTAGTCAGAAATTGATCCACATAAAAAGTAGAGGCTTTGGTGAAATATTTTGGCACAGCTGTTACCCTTAGTGATAGATACAGTAAGACTTAATTATCAAAACTTCACTTGTACAAGCAGTGTTTTCTTTCTTGAGTAATTTCCACCTGAAATCTACATAGCCTCCGAGCATTGAAAGGTATTTCCTCTCCCCCTCTCTCTCTCTTCTTTCCCCCCCCCCCCCTCCCCAAAAGGGAAGCTGTATGTTTGGCTCCAGTACTTTCTCAGATATGAAAGGTGATGCTAGTGAACACGGTTATCCTCCAGACTAGAAAATATTTCTCTCCAGTGTTATGATTTCTTGATCTGCAGAGAAAATTCTATGCTGTAATCACTGCAAGTACCAAAGCACTGCCTTTCTCATCTGTTGTTTTCTAGTCTTCTCTGAGTGTCAGGATTCTATACAAAGCCAGTACAGGTTTGCAGCTATGGTACATATGCAGAGGCAGAAGGCTTATCAAGACATAGGCATATGTGCTTAAGTAGACTCGGAGGTAGATGCTCTGTGAGAAGTAAAACCTGCAACAAAACCAAGATTTTGAAGGAGTTCATTTTCTTTGAGCCCAGATCCCTTATTTATGAATGTTTAAATTTTTCCCAGTGTGAGAGAAGCCACATGTCATATTTCCACACAACTTGTTGGCTGATGACTTTTTCCAAGAAATACTGGCTTAAGAAGAGTGATTATTATGCACAGTGGGTATAAATGAATTATTTATCAAACATGTTTTCGTTCTTATTGAAAACACTGCTGATCTGTTTTTCTAAGTGCTTTACTGTAGTAGTCATTTGCACACAAAGCAAGTCTTTACTTAAGTAAATGTTTATGTATCACCATTCCTATGAAAAATGAAAGATGTATTACAGATTGATCATGCTTTTTTGATGATGTGCTTTTTTAGAAAAAGTATACTTGTCAGAAAAAGAAAGAAAAGCAGGTGTGGGAACAGACTCATTTTAACAAAAGCCATGTCAAACAAGTTGTCCAGATGGTGGGTGGGTAACAGCAGTTCTGGCCCTGCTTCAGGTAAGGGCTTTCTTTTGGGTCATCTGGATTTTGCTGAAGTATCCTGTCGGGCTTTTGCCTTCTCCTGGGTAGGAACCTTTCTGTCTTCCATATTGGAATTTTTTCATTCTTTATAAAAAGTAACTATTAATGATTAAATATTCATCCATGGAACTTCTGTGCACAACATACTTATCAAGTTGGTCTCTCTGGCCTGGTTAATAATGTAAGTGGAAAAGCTGAAGTGCAATACACTCAAAAAAAGCAAGTTTCTTTAGCTTCCTTGTTTCAAAGACAAAGAAATATTTGATTCTGGGACTCCATCATCCTGACTGATTTCCCTGCTCACCAGACTGTTAGCTGTTCAGAGGCATAAAGTGCTTTTCTGAGAAATTTTGAAAGGTTTTGGTTTGTCTCTGCTTGAAATGGAAAAACCCTTTGCTGCCCCATTCAACTGTGCAGTATTTTGAATGCGTAAAAAGCAGTTAGTGAACAGTCACTATGTTTCATAGAGCTCATGAAGACAACTCATTCTTAGCTTTCAGCACTAAAGCAGTATTTTAACAGTGAAACAATACATTAGAATTTTAGCTTTTTTAAGGAATCGTCTAGTGCGTGTTGGTCTCAGTCTTTTTATATGGCAGTAATTCAAATAATGTTATAGACATGAAAGGAGAAGACTGAGGGCATTAAAAAGAATTGGGCAAATAAACTTTCATGTGTAAGAAATGAACCTAGAATGAATATTTGAAATTGAGTTGTCTATCTTGAGGTTAGCTCAGGCAAGGAGGATGCTGTATTTAAGGTGACTGTGCATGCCTTTTCAGGTGAGTTTGTTTGGTTTTGGTGTATTTAGTGGTAGATCAGATGAGAATGAGGGGAATCGGGCAGGAAAGGCAGGAAGCGAAACATAAAAAACATTCAAACAATATGCAAATTAACAGCAATGAAGAAATCATTCTTCAATCTACCTTGCTATTTCAGTGAATCTTGGACTCTGAAGAACAAAATACAGTCCTGTGGGTGTAAGAAGGGAGAAGGGTGCTTTTACTTCCTTAGGATTGATGCATTCTGGATGACTACTAATGCATGTTACCAAGTAAGGTGCACCTTAATCCTGTAGAGAGAGTGGGACACCAAGACTATGAGCTTGTGGATATTCCGTTAAGGGGAAAGGGACCATAATGAAGAGAGTCAGGTTTGGTTTTATGGTTTTAGTGTGACTGGAAAGATTCATCATGATTATAATAAAAAAATAAATTATATACATAAGAAATAGATTGTAGGGGCAACATAAATAGATTGTAGGGGATATGTAAACAATAGAAATGAAAGAATGTAAACCTTTAAGTCTTGAAATAAAAAAAAATGAAACCCATCATTTTCCTCTGAATAATTCTACATTAGGGAGAAGAATGTGAACTTAGCTTTCTCAGCTCATTCACTTCCAGGCAAATGAGTGCTGTTTGTGCTATTTGGAGGTACTGCTTGTATTAAGGCAAGGAGAAAACTTGGCTTTTGAGGGGGGAAGATGTTCAACCACTCCTGTCCTAGCTGTCTCTGGGCAGCCCCAGAGGCCATAGAGGTTCAGGGTGGGGAGGTTCTCTCAGGAGCCTACTTTTGGGCAGGGGGAGTCAGAGCCCTGACTCCAGATCTCAAGACTGTCACACATGGGTGTTTGCATTCCCAGAGTAAATTAAAACTAGCCTTTTCCTTACAAAAATCTTAGTAGCCTAAAGGTCAGAATGTCGTAATAGAAAACTGCTTACATTTCAATTCAGGATGTTACATGGTCCTTTAAAGGATAAAACCTAGGTGGCAACCATAAAAACATTTACAGTTACACTAATTGACCCCTGCTGTGGTTTGTAGTTCTACTAAACAGCAATGCAGAAAACCCCCAAATGAAATCCCCCATGCTCTAGAAAACTGTCAGCTGCTAAACATACATGAAAAGATTGTTTACCAGGGTTTTTTTTCATAAGTTGTCAGGCTGTAATAAGGAATCTGGAAAAGACCGATAACCCTTCCCCTGCAAAGTTGATTTTGACTATGAACTTTAATGAAACAATTTGCCTCCTGGGCATTTTCAGATTGTGCAAAATCTCTTTTCTGCTGAAGTACTTACTGGATATGCATAGACACATGCAGAGTGATCTCCGAGACTGAATGAGTTAACTGCAAACATGGACACAGTTTTTAAATCACAGCATGCTGCCTCTATTTTCTTGCAGGGAACTTATTCAAGCACAGTAATAAACCCAGACATTATGGAAAGAAGATCTTAGTTGCTGTGAGTTGTAAAGAAAAATGTAAGGAATGACTTCAGTGTGAGGAGAAAGGAAACATTGCTTTCCATTGGTTAAGAATGAGCAATGGTTTTCTGAACTTGCCTATGTCATGCAAGGACAATGAGGTGCAATCAAATGCTCTTATCTTTGAACTAGTCAGGACAAGGAATGAGCATGAAAGAACTGTTTTTCCTTGGACTATGATATTGTAGTTATGACGTAAATGGTGATTTGTAAAGCTGCCAAAAGTAAATGACAGATGGCAGTGGTGCGGTTGTCAAGGTATTCGTTAGTACTTACCTGCGTGTCAGCTGTAGCAAAAAGATCAGAGTTGGTTGTTCTAATGGGGAAGACTTCCAAGAACAACTGTCAGCTGATTTCTGGCACCTGCAAGAAGACAATTAAACTAAATTGAGGATATTGTTGGGAGGTTTATAAAGCTGACATTATGCACTATATAAAAAAAAAAAATCAAAAAGAAACTTGACAGTAGTTGAAACCTGATGCTAGCAACTTAATTTGGACAGAGCAGAAATTACAGGCATTCAAAGAATAATGAAGTTTGTAGTATCCCTTGGGAGTAAAAATAACCTAACAGGGGTCTGCATGTCAGCAACTAACCTGCAGTGTTTTCCCTAAAAGAATGTGGGTTTTTTTCATCATCTTCACCCCAGAGAACCATTTTTTCCTTGTTATAAAAAGAATCAGTGTGAATCACACACACACAGAAATATACCACAAGAGAACATACTTGAAGAGGGAATTAACAAGGATTTACCCAAGGTAAAAAGAAACCCAAAGCAAGCAAAAGAAATATTAATACTTAGTGCCAAGAATGTTTACATGCCCAGAAAAATACAGCAATTGTAGGCATCGCTAAATACTGAATTTTGAGTACATGTAGAATGAAATGGTCTGGAATGGGACTGCACTACTTCTGCACTTTCTGTCTGTGAATGTCTGTGTTCGTTTCACGTATGAAGTGGTGAATATAACTTAGATTTGCTAGTGGTTATGGAAGAAAGCTTGGTGGTCTTTCTTTTGTCCCTACACAGCATTTTCTGCAATCTTTAAAATGAATTTTCTTTCCCTTGTGTAGCTCTCTAAATGTGAAAACACCAAGAGAGTTCAAGTAATTTACTAAACAAGTACAGGCTGAAATACGAAGCTTTACTTTTGCCAGACAGGAACACCTAGTAACCCGGAGGACATGGTTTCCACGAAGGGTCAAAAATGATAATGAACTTTTTCTTCCACTGTCTATGGAAGCCTTATGACTTAACACAGATGCAGTGCCTGGATGCTTTCCCAGAAAGGCTCAAATAAAATTATTTATTGCAAATAAAAAGAGCAAAGGGCTATCTACCTCCTGCAGATAAATTCAGGATTGATGGGATGAATAAACTGAGGGCAATAGAAATTTTCTATGCCAAGATGTGGACTGAAGGAAGAGTTAATTCAGAAGCAGACCAAAGATTAAATGATGTAAGAAAAAGATGTAAATGTTATAATCTTCTGTAAATTTTTCTAACACAAGCAACAAGATAGTATCCAATAATCTGAAGGAGGAAAACTTAAGCACATAAATTAGGAGATTATTTTGGAAGGGAGATTCTAACCACCTATAAATGTAGAGTAAAGCCATTAAAGAATTTTCACACAGTAGAATGCATCTTAAAAAGAGAGCTGGTTGTTTGCTGGACTCAATTCCCAGAACTTAATATATAGCAAAAATAATAAAAAAGAGGTTGGAATCATCAAAAAAATACTGGTTCATTCAATCTGTACCATTGTGTTGAGGATCATTCTCTGCTTTTCTTGGTTTTTTCTCTCTTTCTTGATGTACTACTACTAGCCAATTTTCTTTCCACCTTTTACCTAAAAACATCATTTTTATTGTCAGAAGGATTTCCCTTGATAGTAGGGAACTTCTACAATAGTTATACTGGAATGCCTGATGGTTTATTCGGCTTTATAGGTGTGAGGAAGAAGGTAGACACATACTGTAATTTTATCTTGCTGTGTCAATAGGTTGAATCATATAAAATATTAATATGTATTCTGAGTGGTTCTTCAGTTTGTGCTCATTATTTGATACAGTCGTGCAAATGCCTACGAATGTCTGGGAATTGGTATTCATTTCTGCACTGATGTACTTTATAATTTCCTAAGTCAGTACTTCCTTGTTACAAGGAAATAAGCACTTCTTGTTGTCACCTTTTGCAAGGTACACTGTAAATGTTTGTGGAAAACAGAAATGGTTTCAAGGAATTAGGACAGAATGAAGCTTACTCAGGTTTCCCACTTTTACTCTTTTCTCTACCATTTCAGATTTGTTTTAAGTGTATAAGTGATTTGGGATGTCCAGCCAGAAGAACCTTTGTAAAATTGCCAGTCAGCTTAGCACCAGAATCACCAAATTTCTAGCTTAGAACCACAAACGGTTAGTGGCTTGCAATACTGCATGAGTGGATAACAGCATGACACCTAACATGCACATTCATAAATATAAAGTGGTATACATCGCAAAAATAAGCCTTATTTCACACTTAAGGTAATGAGCACTGAGTTTACTATGCTGTACAGGAATGAAGTAACAAAAATTTCTGTGATTATGTTAGTGCAGAACTCAACAGCTCTCAAATGAGTTATTTGAAGTTAAGAATTATTAGGGAAGGAATAGAAAAGATGTCATCATTATTGCACTATAAAATTCCATACTACACCTGCATCCAGAAGGCTTTGTACAGGCATGGAGAAAGTAGTTTGTATATAAGAACGTAGTGACTACTGAAAAGGAATAGAGAAGAGCAGCAAGAAAATATAGAATCAACTAAGATGAGGATTCTTCAGCCCACAGAAGAGATGGGCATGCGATAGATATTTATTCAGTCAAGAGTGATCTGAGGAACTTGAAGCGACCAAACCACTTGCATTCACTTCCAATGAAGTACTTGAGGGCAAGGTGTTACACAAAGTAAACCCATGGCAAAATTCAAAACAATCGTGAGCAAGTACTTTTTCATACAACAGGTAGCTGAGCTATGAAGCTCATTGATGCAGAGTGTTGTGGATGTTAAATGTTGATGTGGGCTCAGAAAACAGTTGAACAAATTTGTGGAAGGATAAACCTGTCAGGGGTATTTATAATAGTATTTCTGAGTCAGAAAGACTCATACAAATTGATGGAGTATATTTCTGTACAGATGCCCAGTTATTTTCCTCTTTCTTAGGTAGTGTCTGTGTGTGTATGTGCCAGAACGGAACAGTTTTCAAGATTCTCAGGGCAGAGCAGAAAACCTTAATAAGCTAACTGGGAAAAAGCTCACCATGATGCGCGTGTAGACACATTTGTATGCACAAACTGATATCTCCGCTCTTTGGTGGTGAAATTTAATGTGCACCAAAAGTGCATGCACTTTTAAAAAGTGGGACATTTCCTTTTTGAAAACAGAGACAGTTGCCAGATATGCTAATTTTCCATTTGTGAGAACTGGCATTATGTGTACTTCCTCCAGTCTCACATTTTCTCCCCACTTATTGCTGTAAGACCTCTAGGTACCTGCCAATTTCACTTTAATACAAGGTCTGCCTGTTTTGTTATGCATTTCTATCAGGTAGGCTTCTCTTAATCTCTCTTCCCCACTACTTTCCTGTGGTACTAGGCTGAAGTTTTTAAGCTTCTCACGTTGATGTGATTGTGTTTCTCTTTTTTATTTTTAGTTGGACTCTTAAGCTATAAACATCGTATACTGATTTTCTCTATTTCTCCCCACAGTGTGAAATTTGAAATTAAAAGTGTTAAGAAGGAAAAGAAAATGTCCAGATAACCACCTACTTGAAAATTTATCAGAAGAAATTTTCCTACTGAATTATACTGATTTTAGAGTGGCTGGCACTTAATAATAGCTTCACACGGGTGTTATATATTAGTGCCAACACCACATTCTGCTCATACTGAAAGAAACAGGGAATCTTGCACATGAACTCATGCTAATTCTGCCTTGCTGGGGTTTCCTTTCAGAATGACTCAATGGAGAAGCACTGCTGTGGCTGCATTTTATAGGACTTTTTCTGCACAACAGGAAGGCTAAAACTGACTTTTCAGGAAAGCACAGATTCACTCAAGCTCAACTCTCTTCTTTAAAAAAGCTGGAAGAGTGCAATCTGGAGTCTTTGTTTCACTTGCTCGTGAACTCTGCTGCTTTCAGTTAAGCCCTTTCTCAAATCCAGATTCGCTGTTACTCACCCCCTTTGTCTCCTGTCTTGTTTTCCAAAATCATGTAGGAAGTTTATGATTCTTCCTTTAACTTAAACTTCCATTGTAGCAACACCTGCAATGAACTGAGGAAGCACATTCCTACCTGTTACACTGGTTTAACAGCTTGTCTTGCCTGAATTGCTATTGATTTTAAAGCAGGATAGGGGTTGCTATAGCAATCCTGTACTTGAACATTCAAAGGAGAATACCGCTAAACCTATTGCTTTATAAATCCTAGAAACTGAAGTTCTTAGGCTGAAACTTTCAAATGTCTCATACGTTTTATTGTATTTCCAGTGATGCTTCATTTCGGTTGTTGATAAGTTATATGATAAATTTGCAAAATTAGTGTTTTGTGCATTTTTTGTATGGTCTGCCCCAAGATATTTTATCCATGACTGGATTGCTCATAACAAAGGGAAGAAGGATCAATATCATGTATGTAGTCTCAGGACAAACTTGTCACTTGTGGAATAAGTCTTAAATGGGTGACAATGCTCCCACCAGCTGCTTGACATCCAGGCAGGTGCAGGAGCCCTAGGAAATGTCACACCATCAGATGCTGCTTCAGAGTGTGCAACTGGCAAAATAGCTTCTGGCTGCAGCTATCACCCCAGGCCACAGTTAACACCCCAGGCCACGTCATCCCTAAGCTTGAAACCATTGCTGAGCTGTCACTTTAATAAATGAGTAGCCACTTTGTTTTGATCAGCATTGTCAGGGCTTATTTCAAAAGTGATTCTGATTCCATCGCGCAGCCTAGCCCAGCCAAAGTCAATTGGTACAATTTCAAGGTGAATTTATTCATTCTCTATAAAAGTTCTATGCACGAATATATCAAGACAGTTGAATAAATTGAAATAAATAGACTTGGAGTTGCATAGTGAAATAGTTTCCCCCCAGTATATTTGTAGTGATAATGCTACCTTTATGAAGAGTGGACTGTCTACAGATGGGAAAGTGTGGAATTACCATATTGATAACATATTTGGAAAATGGAATTGGGGCTAATATGTTGAAAAGGGCAGCTGAAAGTTGTCCTTGCCTTCAGCTTAGCACCTAAGATAAAGTTAGAAGAAAGCCTACCACCAAATAATGATGCATAATTAATTCCTTCTTCCAGCGAAAATTGCTTTCAACTAAGTTTCCCTCTGTTTTTAATGCAGGTGTTAACTTCTAGAACAGAGTTTCTATAGGTAATTCATGAAAAATTGACTTCTGCAACAGTGCACTGTGTGAATGGCCTGTTTTCCATAATCTTAGGATAGGAAAACAAGTGGAAGACGCTAAGCCTGTACTGGTTTTTTGGTTCAGAATATCAACTGTTTGGGTGTTATTCTTTATGTGTAGCTGTATCAAATGCCCACAGATGTCTTCCTCCTTGTTTCATTTCAGAAATAATTCAAGGTTGAAAATATTCATTTTCATTTTTTGATGATTTCATTAATGATGATTTCATTCAAAATTTCCATTATTCAGAAAAGAACTTAAGCTGAAAAAAAGGCATAAAAATGTTCTTGCTTTTCTACAGGGAGGAGATGAATAGAGGTGAGGGAAATGGAAGGCATCAATTAGAAGGCAACAGTTCATTACTCAGGTGGCTTTTCAAAGTTGGCAAGTACGTTAGCCATCAGAAGTGCAACTCTGATTTGAGTCTGTCTTTCAACTGCTCTCAACAGATTTTGCCAGGATAATGGAGGTTTTGAAAGTTTTTCAAAAGGGAAGTTTTGTTGTTTCTTTATTATGCTTCTACAGCAGTACCCCAAAATTACCAGAGTGATTATCATGGCCGCGAGAGATAAAGACATTCTATTCTTTCTCCTTGGTCTGCTTTAATGTTATAAGTATCTACCACTGACTTAGATTCAGGAAGAGCTGTAATCATGACAAGCTTCCTCTTCAGCACGGTGATCCCTTCCCCTGTGTCCTGGCAGACAGGGACTTGGAATGCCACCTTGCATCCAGGGTTAAGGGGTGGATCAGGATGTACTCTTCGCATTCGTTTCCCAAGGAGGAAGGAGATTGGGGCTGGTCCAGGCTGTAGATGCCACCCTGCAAGCTGTCTTGCCTTTGTCACAGGGCACTCAGACACAGCTTGAGTGACTTGAATGCAGGGTGGAGACCCTTCTTCTGCCCCAGTGTGAGAGTATGGGAAGGGCAGGGGTCTGCAACAGTGTCCCCAGAGAAAGGAAAGGAGTAAGGCTAATTGGGCCCTGGCAGCATGGGAAAGGAGGCAGTGAAGGAAATGAGCACACAGTAATGAGCATGTACTTAGCCGAATGAGAGAAGACAGTGAAATGCTGATTATTTGGCTTTTTTTTTTTTTAACTCTTGCTTTTCATTCTCACAATCTTATTGTAGTTTTTCTAAACTAATGTGTCAAGAATAAGCAAAAGAATGGATTTAGTGCCAAGGAAGTATTGTCAAGATTGGGAATTAAAAATTGGAATTCTGAGTTTTCCTGACTACTAGAGTATTATTTTATTAATAATTTAGCTGTTTGAAATGTTAACATATCATTATATGTAACTAAGAAGTTGTTTATTATTTACATAAGTGTTCAACAGTTAGCACCCAGAGCTATTATGAACTAATGATTACAAATGCTGTGGTTTAAGAAACAAAACCCTTTTGATATGAAAGAAAGAGCTGTCTGAAATGTCAGCTCCAAAAGTCCATTTATGTTTTGTTTCTTTTTAAATCTTACCATTGGAAGGAAAAAAAAAGGTCCTGACCTAATAACCTTGCACAGTAAGTTTTGTTCTAGAGCAAAGTTTTATAGATAACTTGCATATCCCCTTAAAAAAAAAAAAAAATCAAAGTTTTTATAGTGAGAGCATCAGCTCCTTAACTGGAACAAACTGTGCTGCTGCGATAAGAGAAAAATATATGTTTGACATTGGGACATTCATCTTTTTCTTGAATCTTGATTAGTAGATGGCAGGACAATATAGCATTGAACTGTATGGAAAGATAACAAAGATTTGATATATGAATCTTTTACCAGCATAAAAGATGAAGATGACAGTTGTAATCTCTTCAAACTCATAATTTACTTGAATTTTGGGCAAGTCTGAAGCAACTGATTTGAAAAGCATTATATTGCATTACGCAAATGTGGAATCTAAAAGTTTTAGTCCATCCTTATCTATAACCTGTACAGCTCAGGGGAACTAATCTGCTTTTGGAATGTAAAGGCAAAAATGTGGAGCAGCTGCAGTAAATCTGCTGTAACTTATCTCTTTTTACATCCTCTTCCACACAGTGAGCTATACTTAGTAAATTGCATGACCCTCAAGAGGCCAAGAATTATTCTTCCATCAAGAAGAGCAGTCATGGCAGGCTTGGGTTAAACACGTTCATTAACACGTGTTATTACATGATAACAGTGCAATTAACTTATGGACCCAAAATATTTGCATCTTTGAATTCATTGGTTTTAGTGTATTTTGAGACATATAAATGAAATAGTTCAATGTTAATTATTTCCAAACACTTGCATGAAACCTAGGACATAGATTAATCTTCAGTGAAAGGGAAGTATATTGCTTCAAAAGTTTAAAAGGTGAAGGGTGGATGGTTTTTCCCAAATTCAACAAGGTCTCAGGTGTGTTACTTGTCTGATCCATCTAGTGACTAATTCTCTTGAATCCAGCAGCCCCTAACAGGGAATGGCTTAGCAGCTAGGAATGTCTCTGTCAGTATTTCTTTATACAGTTCTGAAAAACAAGATAAATTCTGGTTGCCATTCATTCATTTAATACGACAATTTCATTCTTTCAGCATAGCTAATCTGGATTTACTTGGGATCAAAATCAGTGTCTATAAATGCTGATTAAGTATTTCACTAAAGGCTAAATAGATATTTCAAAAGTTTAATCTTCCCATCAAAAATCTAACCATTTTGTTCCCCTGACAAGTCTCTTTGAAAGCAAAATGCATACAGGATTGAATAAAGTAAACAAATAGTTCAAAAATTAAATGAACAAAAAAAATTAATTGAAACAGAGAGATGCTTCATTTAATTGGAATTTTTTCTAGTTCTCTCAACAAATCTCCCCAAACCTTGAAAAAGCTTTAAGAAATTTTCATGAGGATATTTTAGAATTGACCTATTTTGTAATACATTTCCTATGTTTCATTATGATTTGATGGTAAACTACTGTCTTTTTTTTGAGCACACCTGAAAAAATAACCTGATAAACTGTGTTCCTTTGATTGCTAGATACTCTTAGCTTCTTGGATTAGCAACACTGCTAGATATGTGGTGTGGACAAGAACTGAGTCAGGAAAATCATTCTGTACCCCAAAACTGTATTTGAAACCCATTGTGAAACTTTCCCTTCTCCATTTAACTCCAGATATATCTAAAGCCTCATAGGAGCTATGCAGAGTTGACTTTTGTCACTGTTTCAATATTTCTTTAATCAGCTGTCCTGGGTTTGGTTGGGATAGAGTTAATTTTCTTCCTAGTAGCTGGCATAGCACTGTGTTTTGGGTTTAGTGTTTGCATAGTGTTGATAGCACACTGTTTTGGCTGTTGCTAAAGCAGTGCTTACACTAAATCAAGGACTCTTCAGCTTCCCCTGCTCTGCCAGGGGCACAAGAAGCTGGGAGGGGACACAGCCAGGACAGCTGACCCCAACTGGCCCAAGGGCTATTCCAGACGACACAACATCATGCTATGTATAGAAACTGGGGGGAGTTGTTGGGGGGGCAGTGATCGCTGCTCAGGGAGGGACTGAGCGTCAGTCAGCAGGCGGTGAGCAATTGCACTGTGCATCACTTGCTTTGTATATTCTATTCTTATTGTTATGACTATTTTATTTCAATTATTAAACTGTCTTTATCTCAACCCAGGAGTTCTTACTTATACTCTTTCGATTCTCTCCCCCATCCCACCAGGGGCAGGGTGGAGAGTAAGCGAGCAGCTGCATGGGGCTCAGTTGCTAGCTGGGGTTAAACTACAGCGTCAGCAAGTATTAGAAAAACTTCAGTCTAGGTAATAGTGAGCAGAAAGACAAGGAAGGTGCCTATTAGTAATACACAAAATTCAACAAATTTTATGTAATAGCCTGAGCAATCAGATAAAATAATTTTTAAAACTAGTTGAAGAGAAAATTAAATAGATGCATTCATTCAACCATGACCATTCTGAGTTTCGTGTCCACTGAGGTGTCATTCATGACATGTTATTAGAAAGATCAGATTAAAATATGAAGAAATTTAGCTAATGAAATGAAGGGAAAAAATTCGGTAATGTAATTGCTTGTTACAGTTTTCAGCCTCCTGTCACCTGCCATGCTCTAGTAAACTGTATTTTAGGAAAGGCCATTGTATAATAAATTTTTATATTGTAACAAGATTATGTTTTCTTGCATTGACATTCAAGCACAAACATTTATAATTAAATGTGGGAATATGCCTAAGCTGTACCTTGTTATGAGTGATATAGCTGTTTTCAGAATGTGTACTGTACCGTTGCCCTTTTTAGCTCTATCTTTAGCATGAATAAATACATAAATTTTAATGGCATACAGACAACAAAGAAATAGAAAGAATGAGAAGGTATGAGAGGATTTGCCAGAACTTCGGTTTCATAATTGAGAACTTATTATCAATTAATGCTCTCTGTGATATTGTCCTTGTGAAAAGGTAATTATAAAAATAATGCCATTTAGTGGTCCCATGCACTGTATTTCTAAAAGGATGAATAGATTTTTGTTGTTGTTTACTGTATTTGTGCTGCTTCACCAGGATGATGAGTAGTTCTGAAGCTACCACATATGGCCACCTACGTCTTGAAAATTAAGAGACTGATG
The DNA here is from genome assembly GCF_000687185.1 of Egretta garzetta. Lineage (NCBI taxonomy): Eukaryota > Metazoa > Chordata > Aves > Pelecaniformes > Ardeidae > Egretta > Egretta garzetta. The sequence continues at coordinate 371,230 of NW_009260839.1, read as the reverse complement.
ATTTGAGTAGTTTTCTCATCAATATATTGCAGCCAAAAAATACGGTAGTTGTGAAACATCTTTTTAAATGTAAGAGCTAAACCAGGAGTTGGAGTAAAGCTGAATCAAATACTGTCCTGAATTCTGAGAAACATGCAGCTGTTTCCAGTGCCTTTTCCACCCTTTACCTTCTTCATTGCGGTATCTTGAGTTTTTTGCATTTCCAGTGCATGAGATAGGATGTAGAATCCTAGACAAGATGAGAGAGAGATCACAGCACTACTGAAATTAAGGGTGGATGGAGCATAACACTGTGCAAAAAAAAAAAAAAAAAAAAAAAAATCAAGTAATATACAGTGGCTTGTCCAATATCTTGTAACAAGTAATTTGAATGAACCCCATTATCAATCCATTATCAATATCCCATTGCACAGGATAACAGAACTTGTTGGAACTACTTAGCATGCTATGTTGCTATCAGGACAATTTGTTTGAAATTCTGCATTCAGTGGGGGAACCACAAGGCCAAGTGATGAGCCAACCAACGATGGCTTCATTGAGCTACAAGTAATCCAGTCATTGACAATGGAGTTGGGTGTGGAACCAAAGCGGTCTGTTCGGAGCAAAATGTCCTTACTTAAGCACATTGGCTGTTCTTTGAAGCCTTTCTTCTAGAGCAAAAGGTCTCTGACAGTATGGGTTTTATCATCATCAAACTTTTCAATCTCAAACATCTACAAAGCACAACATTTCTACATTGTGGTAGACAAAGACTTTATAGGGATAACTACTTGGCTGATTTTTTTGTAACTGTGCCTTTAGATGGTGGGGTTTTTTTGTTTTTTAATTGATTTGGAATCGGATTTAATTGATTAAAATTAATTGATTTAACCATTTGGAACTTGTTGTATGCAACCTGTTATTAACAGTATGTAAGGAAGGAAGCAGCTCTGTCAGACTTCAGGGATCTAAAACACTTCTGAAAGCAGTCAATGCCTTAACATCATTTATCTCATGAGACCATTGCTCAACTGTTTGAATCCTGCTGTGGCAACATCACAGCTTTTAAGGCAGTGAACCAAAGAGAGGTGGACCTGCTCTCAGAAAGAGTGTCTTTTTGGGGGGAGTGAGGGGAGAAGGAGGACAAGTAGATGGGAAAACTTTTAGAAGGCGGTAAACAATGGATGATTAAGTTGGGTTTTAATCACTGTTCTTTCCATTATCTTTGGCACAAAGCAGTGGGATAAATTTAGAATCTTTATAGCTATACCCCTGACTGTCTTTATGATGAAAAATTATGAAACTGTTGAAATCTTGATATGTTCCACAGGGGGAGAAATCATTTATTGACTGGGTCTATCCCCATCACTTCCCTGGCAAACATGTCTTTTGGCAGCGTGTATGTCTGAGGCAGGTACTTCTCCCGTACGTGAAATACTGCACTGTTGCTATTAACCTTGCAAGGGTCATATAGCCATGTGTCTGATCAACATATTTTTGTTATACTATATCTTGCAACATTTCAATATTACATTTTTGTAAGAATTGTACAATACTTGGTCAAATTCTAGGTGCATGAAGTGAAAATTTAGTAGAGGTTCACTGCAGGTATATAGAGATTTACATAGATATACTTACATTTAAGCATAATGGGTTTTGGCAAGTGATTTCTTTGATGTAAAATTAAATTGCTGTAGAATCAAAACTAAACTTTAGAAATCTTTGGGTCCTAAGTCATTCACAAGAGAAAAAATATTCCAGTATAAGGCTTGTTATGATTAATTCTTTATGCAAAGAGTAAAACGGTCCATTTCTCTTTTCATAGAGAAAACAAACGGCCATCAATTCTAGCACTGACTTCTGCTTACGATTTGTCCTCTTTGTTTATTTCGCAATTAGTGTACATAGATTAATAATTACAATTCATGAACCTAATAATTTATGCATTAGTATTTAGCCCTTGTCATGTCCTTAATTTTTGCAATTAATTGTTTTAATAACAGAAAGGTTAATTGTGCTATTCATCAGAACTGCTTGCTGTGAAATGGTAGACAAATAAGAATCTTCAAAGATAAAGGGCATGCTGACGAGTCAGAGCTGTCATGCCAGCCAAGGAAACTTGTTGAAATAGCCTAGCAGGTTCACTCAGTTATTGAAATCTCGGGGATCAGACAAAGAGAATTGTACCAAACGATAGGTCACTAAAAATAATAATAAAAAAAATCTTTGAACAGTATCTTATGTTCTTCTATATGCATTGTAGCATGGTACATAGAGATGCATTCTTCTTCAGCTTACTTTGAATGGTGGTGTTTAAAATGTGTTACCAGACTTTTTAGGGCTACTATGCAGAACCCGAGTGCTGCTTATATCCTGACTCATCCTTTTTTCTTCAAGGCCAAACTGTGTTGCTGACTGAACCTGTCAGCTAGTTGCTGCTCAGCCATTAGACGTGTGATAAAAGCAAACCCACAATTAACTTCTACCTGTGGTTATATGTATACGAAGTGCTTAATGACCCTTTATTGTCAAACATGAATTAAGTATGCAGGTGTAAAAAAACTGGCAAAAATGAATATTTTTGAAATAGTTGCCTAGGAATTGACTCATTAAGGTAAAAAGTGGTTGCCCTGATGTAATGGTGCTAACTTTTAATCTTTTTGTATATGCGTAGTAAATTCGAGTAGTGTGTGCTTAAAGGAGGAAACAAATTGGCTTCACAATGATAATCTCAAACATTTTACACAGCCCTTTGGTAACATTCTTCAATCATGCTATTGGCTGTATCATACCTGTTCTGGGCACAGAAGAAGAAAATTGTGTTTGCTGTTCAGAGTTGTCAGTCAGACCTGTCAATTACTCTATTTTAAATTTGAGGAAAATGCAAAATTTTGAATTTAATTTTCTGCATCTCTACTGCCAAGACTATAGTATTTAGGCTTTCTTCTAGTTTGAATAAAATCTTACTTTGAAATACAAGAATTGCTAGCTGAATAAAAATCGTGTTTCATAAACAGACCTATTAAAAGTGTGTCAGAGTTTTGTTAGGCGTACAAGAAATGACACTGAGCGTCTTCACGCAGCAGTTTTTTGCTTCAGATACCACATACTGAAATGAAGAGCAGATGGAAGATCAAAGGAATAGTTAAGCAGGTTAACCATGTCAATGCAACAATATTAACAAGGCAAGTGTCAATTTTTCTGCAAATAGGCTTATGAAATGGCAGAGTTCATTGAGATATACACCTTGGCATCTGTTTTGAGGTTTATTTGTATGAGTGTCCCAATTTGCAACTGGCCTTAGGATGCTATCAGTGGTAAACTTAATAGGAGAAACCCAAGACAATTCCCACCCTCAATTAGACAGAAATAAGTTTGCATTAGTATAGATTTTTCTCAGTATAGATTTTTCTCATGCAAAAAATAGTTTTCATTCCCTTTAAGCTAAATCTCACAATTAAGTTGTACAGTAGATGTTATTTTTATTTTCCGTGTAAGAAGGTAGCTAATTGACTACTGAAAAATCTCTAATCTGACCAGGAACACTGTAAACCATAAATTTCCAATAAGGGTATGTTTTCATCATCCAGATATTTGATAGGATCTTCTCAGGAAATACACATTTTCTCTATCCCTCAATATGCTTTTCCTTTCTATATTGGGCTAAATCAGTAGTATCATGCAGAAAATGAAAGTGGGGGACTAAAAAACACTCAAAAAAAAATTCCTGTGTTTCAGGAAATAAATCTGACCATAAATAGCCACTAATTAGCTTTTATTAGACCACGACCTTTTAACTTGACTTCTTAAAGCTGTATTTCATAACACTCCCTGTGATTACATCTGGACTGCAGAGGTGCTTTCCTTAACATAACTGTAATTAAGGGTCTCTCCATGCCAATGCTTTTGATGGAATCCTTTGTTCCATTGGCATCGACATAAAATTTTTTATTGATTTTGCTGGGCCCAAAAATTATATTTGAATACTATATATTCTACTTGAACACTTGAGTTTCGTTTCTCTTTTCTGCAGCCCATAATCAGGTGCCTGCCTCTTGTTCGCAGATGACCAGCTCTTTTCATTCCAAGCACAAAACGTACTCAAAGCAAAAGAATCAAATGAATCAAATGCTTTTATTAGATAGCTTTCTGAATTCCAATACAAATACTTTTTACAAATCGCATATATGCTTACATATATATTGAATATATTGTGCTGTAAATTTTTCTTTCCAATCTTTTGCACAATTTTCATTCTTCCCATGGCCTCACAGAAGCTGATATTCAATATCAAGGACTTTGACAAATGCAGGGCTCTAACTATTCAGTCACTTTTTCCTCTATATGTGATGAAAAAAATATAGGTTCTTTGGTTCTTAAAGGAAATTGGCTGAGATAAATTCTCAAGTCTGCACTGAGAAGTTACAAAGCAGAAGGGGCAGGAGGCTGTGCTGGGCTGCGGGCTCCGTCCTGCACACTTAGGTGACACTACAGTCACTCCAGACTGCTGGGCAAATGTCTGCTTTAAATAACGGATTCTTGAGAGATGCATGCAAAGCAATGCAGAGATGTGATGCAGCCGAGTTAACCGTAATTTTGAAAGAACAGATAGAGATGGCAATGAGGGTGTAACTGTGTGGGCTTCCACAGCTGGCGATGGACCCCAGGCAGTGGTGGTCTTCATCTGTGGTGGTGACATGTCAGAAGAATGGCAGATGCCATGGGCTCAAATGATCTAAAGTTATACACTTCTGCAGTGAGAGTCTTACTTGTGTCTGGTGAAAGGATGTTTAAATTTAAAACAAAGCTAAATGTTTTTCAACCTAAGAACTTGAATTTCCTTGCTGTAATGTTAGCCCCAGTGGGGTGCACTGTTTCTTTCCTGATGGGCATGTTTGTATGGTTACTGTTTTCATGGAGAGAAGGAGAAAATAGATCAATCCTGTTGTCCTTGTAAGCACCTTGGGTTTTGGGTCACATTCAGACAATACTAGCTCCAAGTTAATTAGTTATCAATATCAGAGTGATATGAGATTATTGAGGAGCTGGCAAACTTTATTCAACCATTGAAATTTTATGTGGTATGTTGACATCCTTTTGAAATTAAGTATTTTAAATTACTTTTAATGTATTCTAACTGGTTAAAAACCTGCTTTTTATACTACTTTCAGCCTAGTAAAACAGAGAAATTATAAAATATGTTAAAGTCTAAATAACACTTGTTGCTATCATTGTTTCTAAAATTATTCTCTCCTAGGTCAGCCAATCTTAAACCCACCCAAACAACAAAAAGAAACAAACAAATAAACCCCAAACCCAAACAAACAAAAACATCCCCTAACTCAAAGGAAGCAAACTAGAAGTTTCATTACATCTCCACCAAATCCATAAGTTACTGTTTTATACACCATTATTGTTGGGTTTGGTTATAAACCTGAAAAAAAAGCTCAGCCTGATAAAAATGAAACTCTGTATAACCATAAGCACCAGTCACAGTAATCCAGTTGCGGGATGATGACCTCATCATGAATTGTTTGAGGAAAAAAACATTTCTTTGCATGTGCCACAGGTTAACCCATGAATACCCTAACTGTTGTAAGGCAGAGCTATTCTGTCCTTTGACTGTAAGGCCCAGGTTTTTCTTCAGTCCATGCTGTTTCCAGGGATGATGTAGGCTCTAGTCTCTTTTATAGCCTGTGTTGTACTTAGCAGGAACAGCCAGCCTTGGCAGAGTCCTAAAGCGTGCATTTTGCATAGATCTGTGTCAGCAGTCACTAATGCCTAGCTTATAGTCCAGCCTGGCCTCCTGCACAGAAATCGTATCGCCCACGGCAAGAGCAGCTTGCATGCATGTTGCTGTAGGTGGCTGTTCAGTGATGGGCTAGTGAGAAAAATGTACTTTTAGGTTATCCTCAGTCTTGCCTGTTACAGAGAATTTAGGTGAGGCTATAGATGCTATCAATAATTAAAAAATAGAAGTACTAAAAATAAATTTAATATTCATTTTCCATACAGAAATAGTATTATTTTGCTTTTATTTAGAGATGAACTATTTTCTGTGACTGTTTTGCTAGTACTATAATTTGCCTGTAAGAAAAACTAACACCACTTAAAAATAAAGCTTGTATTAAATATTCCTAGCTGAAATATTGTTTGTAACAGGATACTGCTAATTATGCTTGCCTTTCTTCCTCTGCTGCAGGATGCTTACACATCATACATCAGAAATTGAACTTTCTCATATTTAGTAATACTTTTAAGTGATAAGTAAAAATTACCTATTGGAAAACATAACTACCTATATAAAGCAACTACTCGCCTCCACCACAAAGATGGATTTTAAGCACCAAACAGAAGGTTTTGTACTTTGGCTGTGCTGATGGCATCAGTTAAATTAGAATCCTTTGATATGTTAATTATTTATTGTTCTAAATTATTCATTTTTTAAAATCACACACACACATAACCTATAATTTATTATTCATTTATCGTGAAAAGCTGTCTTCATATAATAATTTGTTAGGTACAGAGTTCTGATTTGAAATAAAACCTTTTAATATCGGCTACAGTTAAAACATGAGGTTGTTTTTTCTGAAAATGTGAAAATGATACAGTTAAACCCCTACAACTTCTTTAATAAGCTTCTAAGTTCACTGAGGGATGTACAGTTACGGATTCATTAGACATAGGCTAAAAGTGACTGTAGTTTAATTTGTGTATCTGTTAGAAGATCAGTAGAGGAAGGTGGTTTTTGTTATTGCAAGAACTCTAAATAGCAGCTGCGTGTGTTTTCATAGACAACAAATTTTGCAAATCTTGATTCATTTTTACTTTGAGGAGGAGGCTATGAAATTTGTGGAGTGTTTCTGACTTGCTTTTTGAACTTGTTTTATTCTGTGTCGAAATTTAGAACAAAAATATGGGGTTTGAATCCAGACAAACCAAAACAACAGATTTATGCTGCATGATTAGAAACCATGGATATTTGTATAGCTGTAACAAAATTGTAAGCATTTTCAACTCAAAATTTCATGTCCTCATTCTCCTTTTTGTACACTGTGCATTCTGCTGCTTTTGGAACTGGATGTAAAGTAAATGCAAATTCTTGGTTGCTAAGATCTTAGAATTTCATAGAGACTACTTTTTTGTTCCTGAGGAGAATAGTAGTGGGTAGGAAAGAGATTGTTTTTGTTTCTGACTAAAAGAAAAGGAATAGGAAATGGGTGAAAGGTTTCTAGCATGCAATTCCTATGTGTGATTTTCAGTGATGCGTACAATCTGCATTGTTCCCAGGTTTTATGCATATGCAGTATTCATGTACATAACAGTATTGAACATACTGTAAAGTGTTAGGGCCAACAGAGAAACTAAAAGAGAGGGGTCCTATTGATTAATTAACATGCTCTTTTAATGTTTTGTCATAGAAATAAAAATGCTACAAAGCAAAATATTTTAGCAGTCTGAGTTTGTGTGAATAAAGAAGCGTGAATAGAAAGCCAGTAGGACACAGGTAATGACTATGTTCTTTAATTTGTTCAGAAGAGCTGGTTTGGTTTTCTCATGATACTAAATGCTTAGGGATGTTTCAGACTCATTACAGCCTTTAGAACTAGTACATAGTGTATATATATTAAAATATTTGAACTCACTCTGTATGGAAGTGCGTATACCAAAGGTGAAATCTTTATAGAAAAGACGAAAAATTCTGTGCAAGAACTGGTTTTGGAGAATTGCTGCATTCAGCAAGTGTGTGCCCCTCTCCTTTGATCGGGCCAGTAGACCTTTCTTCTTTTGTGTTGTAACGAGGTAGTAGTACTGTAAGAATGGGAGGAGTGAAAGACAAATGCCAAATCCACTATTGGCAACTTGTGTGATCTGATTAGATTAAGCTTTAATTGGGCTGAAGTTCATGAGATGACAAAATGTCTCCAGGGTGTGTTTAAGCAGTAAAATTTATTTTCTATGTCCTTGTTCTGGGCAAAAACAGTGGACAAAAACATCAGCAAAGTAGATGCTCATCTTTTAGGATATCTGCTGAAGAGTTCTTGCATGGATGAGTAAGGTCCCTTCTCTTACGTTAAGCATGCAAGACCCATGTGCATATCTGTATATAAAAATGAAAGAAACATTTGCTAACGATTTCCACTGAGAAAGGGAAAGCAAGCCTCTCTGCCAGATTAAGAAAAGAAGGAACATAAGTTGATAACAGTACAGCTCCTGTAACAAATCCTGCATTCTTTGTAGTTGTGCCTCGAAGATGAAGCAATGCTTTTTTCTTTCTACCATAAAACTCTTTAAAGCTGCGTGTGTGCATATTGGAATTGTGCACTGATTTTGTTGAAGAGAAAAATGATCCAAAATAAGAAAAGAGTTTTTTAACAGTTCTTGCAAACTCAGCAGGGGAGCCAAGGTCTGTCAGCTCTGTTCTGCATGTAAAATATTTTGAATAGCTCCAGAGCACAGCTAATGTTTGTAAGGCTTCCTTAAGGAAAGGTCAATGCAAACTACAAGAAGCTGTAGGCAGTAAGTCAAAATAATAGAAAAAAAGTATATTCTTCCACCTGTTTGGCTGTGTTAACAAGCTCAGCTATTCAGTGCTTATAATGGTCAGTGTCAAAATAAGAATATAGTTAACCATCTTGAGAGATAATGCAAGTTTTTATATACATAAATGTAAGCTCCCTGTATGTGTATACATACACATTTTGGTATAGTTTTCTGTTTCTTTCGTTCTTGTGTTTCAATTAGCAATTCCGTTTTCCTCTCCCTTAGCTAAGTTTTCCTGTTTGCTAGCTGACCTTAGAAAAAAAACCCCTTATTTTCTTATGAACTAAACCTCTCTTTGTTGATGCACTTGCCATGACGAACTGATATGTGTTAGCAGTTTCTGTTGTTTCTTGTGTTCTGTTTGGTTAATTATTGTTAAAGCAACTGTTTAAGACTGGTATGTGCTTTTTTTTTTTTTTTTTTTGCTGAACTCTGGTCTCCCTGAATATAGTGCTGCAAAAAGAAATCCCTGTCATCAAACCATTTTCCCTATCATTTCTTATAACAAAAGATAATAATCTTATTTCATCATCTAGGACTATATTCTCTGTAGTATAAATCTTTATAATGTTAAACCTTAATATTTATTACATGTTCCATCTTGCTGCTGACATTCCTATTAATGCTTCGCTTAGCAAGGCAGAAATGGTACTTCTGTTCTTTATAGTGCTAGAAAAGATTGAAAAAACTCTTTGTGCACAAATCACAAGAAAGCATAACTTATCTATTACAGAGCAAGAAGATTAAATATATGGCCATAAACTCCTTGCAATCATGGTGACTGGGTAGAGGCTTCTTCTGATTGCTTTAATAAATCCTTTAAGTATGCTTTCAATCTCTCAACGATTCCTGACAAAGCTTGTATGCTGTTGTTGTGCATCTGCCTACATCTAAAGTTCCGGTTATGAATATTTTATATGGCTTATCACTGTGCTTGTGTCACGGGTTCAGAAGATGCTGGTGTGCCATTTGTTAGTGCTTGTTAATGCTGTGCTAGGCAGAAGAAAAGGGGGGATATCTAGTTTTAGAACCTAGCTTCTTGTTTCCTTTTATGGAAGATATAAAAAAAAATAGTATTTGTGAGTGATTGATGAGGTGATTGCATTTCACAGATTTTGAGACATTGGTCCATTAGCAAAATCATTTTGAGAACTTGTCTTAGGTTCCTGTATGCAGCAAATAAGGGACTGGGTCAATAATGTTGCAATAGCACATTAATGAAATGGTATACTGGAAAATCTCCTATATCTGTAACTGCTGAATTTCTCTTTTCTGAGTAGGAAACTGAAGCCTAATGCACGAGTGTTGTTGAGAATAGGCTCTTCAGTCATGTTTACGTTTAAGTTTTTCCTTTTCGGTTATTTACATTTACTTGGACATTTACTGCTAGGTTACTTTAAATCATCACCGCTAATCATTTAAATACTAGTAAGTGTTGAATTGTCAAATTGTCTATACAAGTGTATAAAATTATTCTCATCTATTTATGTTTGGCCCTAGCAAGCTCATTTCAATGCCTACCAAACAGCACTACTGCATTCTCAGATGGGTGTGTTTAGGTGGAAGGTAAGAGAAGCGAGTATGCCATTGTTTGCAGAATTTTACTTCATGTTTTGGATTGAGAGCATGGCTATTTTTGAGTCCTCAGTTTTTGTTCCACCAGGAAGGAAATGTTACTCAGATCACATTGTGTTTAAAAGCTGATAATAATTAAAAAAAATAAAATCTGTGATTGTTAGGTACAAATGAATAATGAAATAAAATGGAATTTGTTTGGGTATCTATTTTGGACTCTTTTTCAGGAATACTTTATCTGCAGGAGCTTATAGCCAGGATTGTTTGAAGAACAACATATTTTAAGTCAATACTAGTAAATAGAGAATGCAAATTTTGGACTAAGTTAGGCTGTTTTCAAAATTTATTTGTTGGATTAAGATCTCTGGGGATGACATGATTAATATTTTTTTCTGCTATAGATCCTGCAATATATCTCTGTAAAATAATTCCATTTGTGGCGCTAAACCAAGTTATCTGGGTTTAAAGAGGCTTTGAAAATAACATAATAAATGTTAAAGCGGAAGATGCAACTAGGTAGCATAATGCCATGCAAATAGAGAAGAAACCAATGTATGAAAACTGCAAATGTATCTGGGTACATGACTGAATTGGGTTCAGGAGTTCAATGAGAGCATTACCTAGCTATCTACATTTGATGATGTAATCATATTTGCTGATGCCGCCTTTCAGCACATGTAGGTAACACATCTATGTAACTATATGTAAAATCAAAAGCAATTTACTGCCAGTCACCTCGAAGACAAGATTTTCTTTCTACCTGTCATTATTTGTCTTGGGAGGAAACAGAGTTTCCAGAAGAAATCTGATTTGAGATTTCATAAGCTTGTAAAAAAGATGATGATGCATTTGGTAATTAGAGCTAGAACAGGCCTGCTTATTTTCAGTCGCTTAGAGAAATTCCCTTGCAGAGTTGTCAGTGATTGCATTAGTTTCAGGTCTGTGTTTTATGACCATTCTTGCTAAAATGTGAGCCAGTTTCTTGACTGCAGTTTTATTTGTTGAGGCATTTGTCCAGAATGTGTTTATTCCCTTCTTTCAGAGAATTAGTGTATATTCCAAATAGTCAAAAATAAGTCAAATAAATAAGCTATTATCTTCCTATACTTTCTGCATCCTCAGAAATGAGATATTAATGTATCAAGAGCAGATGGAGAATTGCCTGTTTTAATTTGGCCATTATTTCAATCCAACTGAGACAGCACTAAGATGAACAAGAGTACTTATGCAAATATCATCTTAGGAACACTAAATTCATATTTCCTTCCTGCAAAAAAGAATGAGGGTGTATGCAGTACCCTGATAATAAGACACGTGTCTAAAGATTTTGGTGAATAGCATCAAACCACCAAAGCTTTTAGTGAATGTAGAACAATAAAGATGATACTCTCTGATTTTTGCAATGGAATGAAGTATCTGCGATAACATATAAGATAAAAAGAGTGCATAAATTCCTGGGATTTCTGTTAGTAAAAGCTAAGAGTAATAATAGCGATGATCTCACAATGGTTCAAGAAATTAACAGTATAGATCAAAATGCTTTTTTTGACAATTACTTTTTAGTCCTTTTGAAATACATTGGCTGATTAAAATTATAAACTCTTTTGTGAGACCATATCAGGGGTTTGTGGGGTTTTAGGAGGGGAGGTTCAGTTTAAAATTCAACATGCAATCACAAAAGATGTTTAATATGTTTAGATTCTTGGAAATGGTTACTCTTGAAACTGAGAAATGCAGAAATTACTTAAGTCAATTAATGGAATAAAGTCATCACTATTAAAATGCATTTTCTCAATCTGAGAAGTCCATTGTTATCTCCGAGTTTTAATGTAATTTCATGACCAGTTCTAAATCCACAATTCAGTGTTTGATGTGTCTTCTCAACCAAAAATGGATTGGGGGCCAAACCATCTCACTTCAAGGATCTTTATAAAGTGAGAAAATGAGTTTCAAATTAACTCTTTGAGATCGCTCACATGAATAGGAGAGGACTAACTGAAAGCAGTTATACTTTCCAGCAGGCTTTGCTATTTCTGAAGGGTCTGTTCCTTGAAAACTCTAAGTTTGCATTTGCAGCGCATAGAAAGAGCTGTTCGCATCCCGACGCTCCAGACAGCCAGGGCTTTATTGCTCTGGACAGGATCCATTCTTTGCCGTTCTCAGTGAAGCAAAATTTCCCCCTCTATCTTCCTCATTCTGCTTCCTCAATGTTTCTGCTAAACCCACAATTCCCATAAGTTTGTCCGATTGATTTGCTTCCCACATTTCTTCCTAAAGCTGTTCCACATGTTTGAAGACTGTGCTTTTCATCGCTGTGCTCTCTTTGCTTCCAGTAAGGCTTATATGGGGCTGTCGGTTCATATTCAGTGATCCCTCCAGCTGGCAACTTTCAGACTGATTTCTCTATGACAAAGCCTAGTATTTTTCACTAGGCTACTGACAGCTCTCATATAGAACTGTTTTTATTTATTTCATATAACTAATGAATTAGGCCTTGACTGTTGCACGAGAAAAGTGGTTGTGGGGAGTCACTGCGTATTTGGAAGTGCATTTTTTTAGAGGCATTATTTTTTAGAAGCAATGAAAACTGAATTTAATCTGTTGTGCCTGAAATTTTAACAACAGGATAAATGTATACATGTTATGACACTCATAAATATTTTTCCAAAGAGAAACACATTGATTCTAATATCTCTGAGTATGCACATAAATATTAGTGTGCTTAATTTTTTCTTCCTTAAAATTTTCTGTAGTAACTTTTTTGGCTGATGTTGATAATATAGGAGGTAGAAGCAACCTAAACTATGTTTTCCTGTTTTGAAAAAATAATATTATACAAGAACATAAGGAGAATGATACATGTTGAATGAAGCTCCATGACAATGTCCACAACCAGAATTTCTCAATGATTTCCTTATGGGAAGAGCATTCCTATATTGGAGTGACTGAGAATGCTGCTGCTAATACTATCAACCCCCTGAAAATGTTACTATTTGTTCATTCATTAGTTTATTGTAGAACTTGCAATACTTGAGGTCATGTAACCACAGTTCTTGGCTTGAGTAAGAAAACACTTAGATCTGTACTAGTGCTGGAAAAGTTTGAAGTCATGAACTTTAAAAGTTCCAAACCCAGCTATCAACAGGAAGAAATGAAGTAAGCCTAATAATATTTGTGTCCTCAAACCTGTTTTGGCATTCTAGAAATTCTCTTCCTACTCTGCTTGTTAGGTAGAAATTAGGAAAGCCATTCTGGTATCTACTGCCCACTATTTATTTCTGTTTGAAAGAAAATAATTAAGGCAAGGAAGGGAATCAGTGGCTTCATTCTCTAATGAATAATGGGGAAAAAAGGAGAGCAGATGGACATGATTCCTCCTGTTGGAGAGCAGATGGACATGATTCCTCCTGTTGGAACCATAATTTTTATGACCCTGCCCAGTTTGATATATAGAAGCTGAAGAGGTTTTACCTGTGGTGATTGACTCCATACAATTAGGGAGTGGTAAAAAGAAAGGGAAAGATTTCTATTTCTGAATATTAACAAAATCCTTACTACGTTGAGAAAGGAATATTTATGTCTGGCTTAGAAAAATGGAAAGGGGAGAGAAACTGCAGCTGTTTTGTGGCTAAAGGGCCTCTGACAACCAAAGTAGTTAACAACACCAAACTTTTCTCACTGGTGTACATGAAATGATTGGCATATGGCAATAATTGGTACTGGTATATTTTCACATGCAGGGTGTGAATATGTGGTGTATGCAGGTGAGCAGGGAAAAGAGCACAACGCTAGGTCAGAAAACTCATAAACCTAATCTACTCTGAGACTAACTGGGAAATGATGGGAAAAAAGTGGTGTGCTGAGCTGAGAAATCAAATAAGGTGGAAATTTATTCTGAGACAAGCTACAATACAATATTCTTCTTGTGATAATAGGAAAATACAGGCTATTGGTTACCCTTTTAAAGTAGGGAGAACATGAAAAGCAATCACTCACTAATAGAATGTTTGAATTAAGAAAAAATATTGCAACAGTTGATTTTGCTATATCACTCTCTACTGAACTACCTTGGGTATTTATTCTGTCTTCTCGTACCAGGTGAAATTACACTATGTCAGTCTTGTCTGGTCGCAGCTAAACCACATTCACGGCTTCGTAATGTGTCATAACACCTTTTTTACCTGGGGGTAATTTTAGAGTATCTCAGTCAAAGATTAATATAAAAATGTCTAACGTTTACTCTCTCATATGTTGCTTCAGAAGTGTCATCTAAATTTGTATGTTACTCATTCAGATTTACTCTATGTTGTTTCTGTTCACCTTTTACTTTGTGTGTTTATACTCTGTCATTCTCTCTCTCTTTTAATCATTTAACCAATCATCTAACCAATCATTTAACGTTTCCAAATCTTGAAACTATAGGAAAAGAGATTTCTAACAAGGATACTTACAAAAGTCCATTTCATGGGCAATGCTGGTACAACAAGCCTTTTGGTCATCTTGGGAGGTTAAACTCTCTGCAGAGAAAACGTAGACAGCAAGCATCTTGCTCAGCTTGACGTGGCAGGCCTTTTGCTGGGCAGCTGCACTGACAAAGCTGAGTTAGCTTGTATAGCCCCTGAATTGGTTTCCTCTCTCTTGCGTAAACTGAGTCTAGAGCATTTTTCTTTTTAACAACCTAATTTCAAAAAGATTTCCTGGTTTTGTTTACTTGAGAAGCATCCCTGTGATGATGTATGGGATGGGAATTACTAGGAAATAAAATACATACTCTCTTTTGCCATGTGTTAGAGCTTAGGCATACTTGTTAGCCTTGCAACCTTATAACAGTATCATGCTCCGCAAGTTATTTTGGGGCCTGGAAATACGTCGCAGTATGCAGCGAGATATGTCTTCCTTCGACCACCCTGGCCTTGCTCCTTAACATGGTGACTTGGATTTGGTTTGGGTCTGGTTTCCACAGTATGTCTAGTGAAGAAGGCCTCAATCACCCAAAATTAATAGTGGATAACTTATATATAACATTATAAATAGAAACTAAAAAATAGTTTGATTTGATGCTGCTGCCCTTACTCAGAAAAACTCTTGTCTTAAGTGAGGATTCAATACATGAGAGATGCAGAATGGAGCTTTTGGTAGACATAGTTTTGTTACCAGTTTGACTCTTATATAATTGTGGGACTTTTTTATCTGAGAGCAGAATGTAAATATCTTGTATGTGCTTGAAATTTCATTTTACATTAGACAAAAGGTACCAGAAAATAATGGTAAAGTTACTGTGGTTAAGAATTTTAAAATATTTTTCAGTAGCAATGTATAATACATCAGAATTTACTACTTTTTGTTGAAACTGGTATGACCACATATAGAAAAAAGTTTAGCAGAACCAGGATTTATTTGTTCGTCAAAATTGGAGAATGAGGATACAGGGAGAAAGATGAGCTCACAGTAATCTTGTATCAATCCATTTAGCAGAGCTGTGGGAGAGTCCTAAGCTCTCATGCCATGAGCAATGAAGATGTCGCTGTCTAGAGCTAAGCTGCCATAGAGGACTATTTTTGTGGAATAGCCGGCGGAACGGAGTATGTGCTTGGCTGCCGTAGGGTGACCAAGGGAGGGCATCTGTGCTTTCAGCTGCCACCAGTAAATCCAACAGGCTGCCTGTTGGACAAACAGCTTGGGCAGTTGAGGATGTTGGCTCCTCCTCCCTGCTTTTTGTCTGTGTGTGTCCACATCTCGGTGGTTGCACTCCGCTGTCTGCCATAGAAGCTCTTCCCTGGAGGGGAAACCAGGCTTTGCACAAACCTACTAAAGCTGGGAAAGATTCTTGTATGACATGAAATTATGTGATGTGTGAATTCTGAAAGATGAAAGAACTCGTATTCATCTTTAATCCTTAAAGTTACTTACATTAAGTATACGTAATACTGGAAACATTTAATTCAATTTCATGGTATTAATGAGTATGCAATAGTCAGTTCTTTTCAGTTATTTCTTACCTGCACTACAGTAAAATGTTTCCTTCGATCTTTAAAAAAAATTATCATTTACTATACTGGAAGCTAATGTATCATTTTCCTAAATAAATTTAGCAGTTATTCCATTGTCTGGGCTTCCACTTAGGAAAGGTGACTCCATTAGCCACTCCTCCATAATGGTTTGTGGGGAGATTGAACAGAAAACCAAACTAATGCAGCCATTTTTCAGTCTCATAAAATGATTAAAGCTGATGTAAAAGGACTCATTAAAATTGAAAACATTAGGATCATTAAAAAGCCATTAAACCACCTCACTTCTCTGATGTATTTTACAATAACCTTATTTGGTCACTGTTTTAAAGTCACAGAATCCCCTCTTTTGTCTTTAATTATTGGCAGTACACCCAACCATGCAGCAGGAGGATGTGTTCATGATGAATCCATTCTTTCTAAGTCATCTTTTAAGTTAATTTTTCAGCCATTGCAGATCCTGCTACTGCAATCACTTTGGCCATATGCTTAAAGTCAAACATCAATAGAGCAATTGAAATCTGCATAACTGGTTGCCTACTTAAAGACTAATGTTCAGGGTATCAGGAACTGTTCAGAAAACCCACACTGAATTCTGCTATTATCTTAATGGATCATATTTAATTCCAAGTGGTTTGCTTGAAATGACATGACAGTTTTAGGTAGTGTTTCCGAAAAAAAGCTGAAGTCGGGGTGCTTTGAAGCATACTTGGGCTCCTGCAGCAAACAAATTTTCTTTAACACAATATTGCTATGGAAATCCCGGGCTGTGGGAAAGGAGGGGGAAAAAAAAAAACCAAACAAACCTTCATCACAGTTCTTATTTGATTTTTGGCCCTTATCACTTAATGACTTGTACATATGATTAAATATTGCTGCTGTCCCATTGAATGAAATTACTTGTGTACTTAACAAGCAAGCATATTTATACCTTTTGTGGAGGACTAGATTTTTCAAAAGGGCCTTTTATCTTTAGGAAAAGGATCTTAATTTCAGCAAACAAGAACTAAAAAAAAAAATTCTTATTTCCTTTTCTCAAAGGAGACTACTAGTACTTTTGAAAAAACACTGAAAATTAGTGAAACTTAATTATTTTGGGAAGACTGTGCTCAAATTACTGATGGAGCTTTCAGATATACTACCAACCTATCTGCTTTTATAAACATTTTCTGATTAACTTGTACATCATTTGTTAATTCTGAAAAGGATATCTTGAGAAATAAAAGTGACTTAGGAAAATGAGAGGAGTTTCCCAAAATATTTTGACAAAAAAACTCATGAAAACTTATGTTTAAAGTAAAAATGTGATTTAAAAAGTCATAAATAAAACCACCCATTTACAAGAGTATCTTCAGTTTTCCTCCCAGACTACTCCACTGAATGCACTGCGCCGAGTTGCTTGGTAGTATAACCAGGAGTAGCTTTTAAGCTGGGATAGCCACATGCAAGGCTTCTTGCATGGCAGAGCACCACTCTGTTTGCATATCGGATGCACCTCTGTACTTTATGACTGGTTGTAAAAGGACAAATTGCTATTCACCCTCATCTTCTCCAAAAGTTCAAGGTTCCTAAGAAGATAATTCCCCCTGATGATTAGTTTGTAGTGTAATTCTCAGGCTTTAGGAACAAGATATTTGAGAAACTTCTTCATTTTTCATGAAAAGTTGGTAGATATTTAAGCCCATTCTGTAGGTGTCTAATCCTTTTACGAGGATAATTTTTTATCGTATGCATTGCATCTGATGTTGTGTATCAGTGCTTTCTTTTATACTACAGTTTTCATCTTACCAACATTAAGCACTGCTGTTTTGACACTACTTCCGAAGTTTTTTCATTTGTGACTGTGTTAAAGCGTCAAAATCGATCAGTCACATTAAAACTGATTCATTATTTTGAATCATATGTTATATTATGGACTGAGCTTTATATTCCAAATGTTTTCCTGTAAATTTTTCTGACAACTACTACAAAAAGAGGAGTGGATGCGGTCATGTTTTAAATTAAGGAATTCAGTGCAAGCTAGGTGATTGTCTAATATGGTTGAAGGGAGAAATAATACTTCTCAGAAGAGAGTGTAGAGGTTGGACTATCCAGCAAACAGCTGTTAATTGCAATTTTCTATCTAAGTATCTCTAGTTGTATATTCCTAAGAGTATATTTGGAAATCATAAGGTCACTTAGAGGCTGTAACTAGCATTCAATAGCAGAAGGAAGTCTCTTCAGTTTTGAAAGGGAACGTGTCAGAGGAGCTGCATTTGGGTAATACTTGATGGAATGTCTGCCAGTCTGCCTCTCTTGTTCTGTAATGAAAGTAGTAGGGGTTTAATAGAAAGTTATCCTTCTGTGTGCTTCATACACCATGATCCTAATTCCTGGCTGCTTCTCTAGCATTCCTCAAATCTGCTGGAAAAGCTAAATGAAAAATGAGGTTTGAGGCTCATTGTTAATGGTAAGTTCTAGAAGAATTCACCCTTGTAAAACAGTGCAGGATAGCTCAGGTCTAATATTTCAGGACTGTACCATCTGACTTGCCAAACCTAAAGCTGATCCCTGGAAGTTTGCTGTGCTATCTGCTTTACTTTCTGTAAAACACTCGAGCATACTATTGCTTTTTCCTTTGTGATACTGTGCCTTGTGCGTAATTTTGCTTTTCTTTTCCTGTAGGTCGCTTGACTTGACCTGTAAAGCTACTGCAAGCAATGAGATAGGAAGATAACTGCCATAGGTAAGTGTTTCTTAAAACAAAAGCTACATGCCAATCATTTACTACCAGGGAATCGAATAGAAAGTTTTTGTCTAGTGTCGCTATAGTGAGAATTCATGCCATGCTACTGATAAAGCTGTCATTTCGCTGTGAAATGCTTCTGGCTGGAGCTGTGCTTGAAACATGATTTGTTAGAATATCAAACATATATATTTTAATACCAGTTATTTCATATGCTCACATTTTCTAGCTACTGAATAACCACGTATGGTAGTTTATGTCCCAATTAACTGAATGCCAACTGCTGGTTGGGCTTGTTGTGTTAACATCACAACACAAATTTTCTTCTAGATGTCATTGTCCTCATGACTGTACTGCTCAGAATCAGGATTGCCTGAGGCTAAATCCATGTTCAGTAATAGAAATTCTCAGACATTCAAATCTGAGATTTGCAGGGGTAGAAATTAAACCATAATGCAAGAGAGGACTGTAAAGCTGAACCTGCCCGAGCAGTGCTCACATTTGTCCTTTTTTAAAGCTACTGATGTTTTAAAATGCGGATGAGTGAGTAAAAAGCCCAAGTGTGGTGACACCCTGGTAACATCCACATTGTGTGAGTCAAAGATGCCTGTGGAAAAGACAGGTAACTTTAAAATGATTAAACTTTATAAAGATTGAACCTAGTAGAAAGAAGCATAATGACATATAGAAAACCTGGTTGAATCCCCTTTCAGCTGGTGACCCAGGAGTATAAAGTCATGCAGCCTCTTAGGTTTTAGAAGGGTGTTCCTCTTTAGAGGGGTGTTCCTCTTCAGAGGACAATCAGCAAATGTTGTACTTCATTTTAGGACTCTGTTCCCATCTCTCCAGAGATAATCAGTTTTGAGTTGGCAGACTGTCTGTCTTTCCTATGGATTTTATTTATAGCATATTGGAATAATCCATAATCTTTTGTCAGTTAGTATTACAGTCTAGTATTAGTTCATATTGTTTAAGTTTGAGAAGAAAA
>NW_009260839.1:256034-351142 GCF_000687185.1 Egretta garzetta | reverse complement strand
TGCAGAATAGTCCTTGGTTCTCATCATTAATGGTGTTTGTTGTAATAAATTAGAGAGAAGAAAAGAGATCAAAGAGTATCTTTGCACTGGGCATGTTCATTGTACATTTGACTGATAAGGCTAATGGATTATTTTTTTGCAAGACTGCCACATGAAAAATTGATGCACTTCATAACAATTGATATTAAGCACCTCTTCTGCCCTTTGTGAAAATTAAAGTAGCTGCTTTTCCTGTGCCCAGCACAGTGCAAGATAGGCAAATTAAAAGATTTATTTTCATGCTAACTTGTATCAGCTTACTGGAGGAATAGATGCAGGATCATAAATGGCATAGTCATAAAGGTGAGGTCCTAATTTACTTCCCAGTTATATTTCAGCTTAGTTTTCCATTGCCAAGAGGCATAAAAGTTAGAGTTATACTACATTCACCTCACGCTGGTCTCCTATCAAACAGAATATCAGTGGAACACCTCCACAGAGCTCTCTACATGAAATTGTCCTTTTGTACGTCTCATAATCGGCTGCAATGTGACCAAGCATCTGGTGGTGACAAGCAGACGTCTTTGATTTATTGCCTAATATCGCTGCTTGTTAGTGGATGGTTGAGCAGGAGACTAAAAGAGCATAAAATCAGAGAGAATAAATTATGAAGGCACCGAACTGTGGCATTATAAACCCCTCCTTGTCACAGCTGTGACATCTCCCAGGAAATGTGGGATGAGAGAGACATTGCCTCTTCAAAGACAGTGGCCACTGTCTTCTGATTTTGAATAAAATAAAAAAACAAACAGCCCAAATCCACCAACATCTTACCTAAAGGGGTAGTGCTTGCTCCTGTTTAAGCAATCTGCATCCGCTTGGAAATTTGGTTTATTAGCATCTAATTCAGAAGTTTGGGGAATCTGAAGGATGCTGGGGGTAAGAGGGATATCTTTACGCTGAGCAGAGATGTATGGTTTCCTTTAAGGCTACCCAAGAATTGGATCAGAACCCACACTAGAAAAGCCAGGCTTACGGTTCTGCTTCTCACTTTTAACATTAGCATTGCTAAGCAGGAAGTATGCATGGTCCCTGTTGTTCCCCATGTCTTGTCCCAGCCAATGCATGGATAAGAGGGGAATTAGCTTTCCAGTCTGTGGTGTGTTCTGCTTTACAAACAGCACATAGGTAACTAAGACATTCAGGTCTATTCTGTGTTGCAAAGGTTTTTCGTTGGCTTGATAGGACGATTGTAATGGGTTAGGTGTGCAAACACTTGATGAAAAAAGTCTCAACTGCAGCAATCTTGAATGTACTTGCCGTTTTTTATCCCTTTCTAAATAGTGAGTACCTACCAAATTAAACAATGTATGGGACTGAACATGTTTCTGACAGTAACTCAGGACAGAAATGCAATAGATCTCGACTATTATTCATTTCTGACAAATAGTTTGAGCTGGAGAGCAGTGATAATCGTGACTACTCATAATGTCAAATAAACATTATGAATATGTTCATTCAATAAATCAACCTGAAGTATGAAAGGAAGAAGATACTCATGTGGTGGGTTGACCCTGGCTGGGTGCCAGGCACCCACCAAAGCTGCTCTATCCCTCCCCCTCCTCAGCTGGACAGGAGAGAGAAAATATAACAAAAGGTTTGTGGGTCGAGATAAGGACGGGGAGAGATCAATCAGCAATTACTGTCACAGGCAAAACAGACTCGACTTGAGGAAATTAGTTTAATTTATTACCAATGAAGTCAGAGTAGGATAATGAGAAAATAAAAACTAAATCTTAATCCATTTCCCCCCACCCCTCCCTTTTTCCCAGGCTCAACTTCACTCGTGATTTTCTCTACCTCCTCCCCTCTAGCGGCACCGGGGTGTGGGGGTTCTGGTCAGTTCATCACACGCTGTCTCTGCCACTCCTTCCTCCTCAGGGGGAGGACTCCTCACACTCCTCCCCTGCTCCTTTGTGGGGTCCCTCCCATGGCAGACAGTCCTCCATTAAATTCTCCAGCATGGGTCCTTCCCCATGGGCTGCTGTTCTTCATGAACTGCTCCAGTGTGGGTACCCCATGGGGCCACAAGTTCTGCCAGCAAACCTGCTCCCGCATGGGGCCCTCTCCGCATGGGTCCACAGGTCCTGCCAGGAGCCTGCTTCGGCGTGGGCTTCCCACGGGGTCACAGCCTCCTTTGAGCACATCTACCTGCTCCAGCATGGGGTCCTCCCCAGGCTGCAGGTGGGGATCTGCTCCACCGTGGGCCTCCCTGGGCTGCAGGGGGATAGCCTGCCCCACCATGGGCTGCACCCCAGGCTGCAGGGGAATCTCTGCTCTGGCACGTGGAGCCCCTCCTGCCCCTCCTTCTGCACTGACCCTGATGTCTGCACAGTCTTTTCTCTCGCGTATTCTCACTCCTCTCTCTGGCTGCAGTTGCACAGCAGCTTTTCCCCTCTTCTTAATGATGTTATCCCAGCAGTGCTACCACTGTCACAGATTGGCTTGGCCTTGGCCAGCAGCAGGTCCGTATTGGAGCTGTCTGGCATTGGCTCTATCAGACATGGGAGAAGTTTCTAGCAGCTTCTCACAGAAGCCACCCATGTATCCCCTGCTACCAAAATCTTACCACACAAACCCAATACAACTCACTATTTCAGTCCTGTGCAGTGACGAGATGTTAAAATGACTAATGGCAACAAGCCATGCTATGATTCAGTCGGTAGCCAGTTAAGTGTTATGATACCTTCAAGGAATAAATATGGTCATTAACATATGTAATTGACAGCTTTGTGCTAAAATATTAATATAAATACTTTTGTCCTCAAGGGATGGACTAAGTACCAATTCAAATGGGAAACTAAGAAAGTTTGTGTATGGCTCTAGTGACAAGTTTAATTTTACTATTTCAATTAAAATCCAGTGGGAGTTCTTGCAAAGTTTCCTTTTACATACTCAAAGTTCGATAAGCTGTAGCCATAATGAGGAGATATTCCTTGTACTTTTAATGAGCAACACCAGTAACTGGTTATGACTTACTGAGAAGTAAAAGGAAACTTTTAAGGGTGCCCATTGGAACTATTTTGCTCCTGCGGTTATCTGAGGGTATTAGCCTTGAGCAGATTCTGGGAACTGCAGAAAGAGGCTGCACAATTAAAAAGGCAGGAACGAGCCAAGTAGTAGCTCTTAGTAAAGGAATGAGGAGCACAGGCTAATGACATGAGACCCTCAGGCAGAAGTAAGCCAATATGGTACTACATAGCAGTTACATCAGAATGCCCTAAACCCATTTGTTCAGGGATTTCAGTGTACAAGGGGAAAAAACAGGCAGTATCTAAAGAAAGGGTTTGTGGTTTTTTTAACAATTGGCTAATATTCGGGAAGAAAGGCTTCATAATAGTCATAATAAAAAATGTAATCTAGAGATATTTGATATGTGACATCTCAGATAATAAGATTTATCTTGTACGAAGAGAAATGCAGACTGAGGGCTTGATAAGAGATAGTTGCAAAGGATGGTCATGATGCTTAGTGTTTCAGTATATTTCTCTGAGTAGTCTTTTTTTAATTTTAAATTTGTTTTTCAAGTGAGAGCTGTTCTGCCTAATGGATTTGAATGTACTGAATAGATTTGAAAGGATTTCCTTCATGTTCACTTTATTTCTGAAGCAGTTCAGCCTGTTTCTGCTTGGAGTTACAAAAAGAAACAAAGAGGAAAAATCTCCATAAAATATGCATAAAATTTTTATTAGCAAGTTCCAAAAATCTCTCCTATAAATAAGAATGACTGATCAAATCCTTGTGTGGATTTTCAGCAAGAAGAAAAGCATGACACCTTGAGACAGAATTCTGTTGTTTGTTAGACAGTGGCTGTGTGTCAGTCAAAATGTTTCTGACAGTGAAAGACATTCAAAAGCCACAAATATGCAGACTCTTGAAAGACGAATTAGATGCAAGATAGTCTATTAATAGAAAATGTAAAAATAAATACCAGCCAAAACAAGTGCTTCATTCAGAGTGTTCAAAAAATCAACCTGTCAAAGTTGTCACAGGCATCAGGATCTTAGTGAATAGACTTTACTTTCTCTGAAGTGTTTCTTCTCGCAATAGCAAAAATAAGGGCAAAAACCCCTAAGAATAACTTAGGTATAGGAAAAGGAAAGTATCCAAGAGATGAGATTTTAATTTCCAAGATGTGCTGTTTCAAAAGTGAGAGTGCCCTTTCATTTAAGAATATGGAACTCCGGAGATCTGAACTTAGTATGCAGTCCCACCAAAAACTGCATACAACCTGGGCAGGGTACGTACCTATTTCTTGGTTCACCAGCCATACAATGGGAATTTTAGCAGAGTTATCACTTGATGCAAATTTATTTTTGGTTTTACCACCTCTACAGCTGTTTCCTGTTTAACGGAAATGTGATTCATAAAGAAAATATAGCTCCACTTGTATTTCTTCAGCTAGTTTAGGTCTTACACTTTGTGATTTAGCACTTTTAAGGATAAATGGTTTGAAATGCATGTTCACTGAAAGGTCCTTGAACAATTAAAAGGTGTGGTAGTTGATTTTAAACAAAATGCATACTTTACCTAGATATCCAGTCATTTGTTTTGATGCATTAGAAAGAAGCTCTGCTTATAGGAAATAGAATATATGTTTCTGAAGATCAAAGCTAATATTTATCTTGAGAATTCTAACCTGTTTTCCTATTTCGGGATAATAATTTTGTTTTATCCAGACAATTCGTTTTAATTATCTGTTCCTGATCAGGTTATATTTTCCAAAGGTGTTCATAAAGACATGGAGATGATACAAACAGCTAACCCAGTAGTTAATATTAAAATTTTGATTTAATCACCTGGATCACATTGGAGAACCTGAGTTGAGCTGAGTGCCTGAGCTGAAAATAGGATGTGAACCTAGGTTCCCAGTATCACAATTGAGTGCCCATTTGTCTTGTGCTGTAGATACTCAGTTTACATAAAACCGTAGTTTTGTGGAGTCAGAAAGAAACTGTATATATGTTATAGGTAACGAGGAGGTGGAAAACTCCTAAAATCCTTGGCTGAATGGATTTCTAGTTAAAACCAGAAAGAAATTCATGCTACCTTAGCCAATACTTGGTTTATTTAATTATTTATTCGGAGGCCTCAGAAAATGTTATTCAGTTCCTGATTCCAAGCAGTTAAATTCTGAGCTTTTGCTGACTCTTTTTTTTTTTTTTCTTTCCTTTGGTTTACTGCAGTTATATCAATGCTTTCCAAGTGATGGGATTCTTGTTTCGTATCTCGCTGTTTTAGGGAGAGACATCCCATGCAATGTGGGATGAGAGATCTCTTAATGGCTCTGTGGTCAGCTCTCACGGTTTTCTATTTTTAAGAGTCTGTAAGTCACCCTCTAAGTTCTGATCTCATGAATTCTCTTTTAATTATTACTTTCATAAGTCATTAATAAAAAAAAAATCCCAATCACAATGTAGCTAGTGGAGAGATGCTTTTCCTATGGGCAGTTCAAAGCAGAAATCTGCTTTAGGATGCTCTGAATTGTTCTCCGCAGTAGTGTATCTCCACTGACTGCACAGGATGTCTAGTGCCTGCCTACACTTACTCTCCTCTGACATGTTACTATAGTGCACAACACTGTCAGTACTTGCTAGCTAAATTTCAATATTAGACATGATTTTGTTCTTCACAGGTGCTCAAAGTGAGTGAAACATCCTACCCAATAAGAATGGCAGCATTTTATGCTGATGTAGCACTGAAGTGGCTGCTCCTTTGCTTAATTGTGGTTTTGGAGAAAGTACTTTGACTCAGATGGTCCCAGACAGTTTGCCAGCATAACTGTAGTTGCATCTGCTTCAAGCAATGGCAAGCTTTCCCCTGAAGTGCTGGTTGATATGATTCATTAGTCGTTCACCATCCATCCGATTGTACATACAAGCAGAATCAAATCCCAGAAGTGCAAAGACCTACATCAAAGGGGGAAAGTATTTCTATGCTGCCAAGCCCCTTACCCTGTACGTGGCTGTTGGAGAGACTGTTTAAATATACAGTAGAATTTCGGCTTGCTTTTCGAATCAGAGAAAAGGCTCCATACTGTGAGAAAACTTTCACCATAGGGTATTAGTCACTCTTCAGCATCTTTGCAATTAAAACATTACTACTGCAAAGTCCTAGAGGCTTAGGAATAGACATTTCTTGTATACTCGAGTGAATGCAAGTGTAACCATGTGCAGCCATGTGTGGTGAATCTGTCAGAACTAACAGCAGGAACTTTGATAAGAGTTCTCCATCAGTAAACCTGTTTGATAGCTCAAGGTCCTTGAATTGTTATTATAAGTGGCATCCAGTAGGGCTGCTGCAGTTAAGGGTCTGTCAGACTTCCCCCCACACACACATCCCTAGGGATTTATTATATCTCAGCCTTTCCAAGTTATGTTGGGGCTAAAACTATAGCCAACAAATTGTCAGCACAGACACGATTTTATTTTTCTCCCCTGAATGATCCAATGACTTAGTTTAAGAATTGGAGGGAGTGAGGATCAAGACAATATGTGTCCTTTGTGCATTGGAGTACACTGGGGTGAGAATCATTAACAGCAATTAAGAGGAATGAACATTGTTCTTCCGTGAGAAGTGAGGCTTTTCACCATGAAAAGCAGATCAACAGAAGGAGATGGGTGGGGGCAGCAAATCCAAAACAGACTACATAAAGTAATTCATTTTTTCAGAGGAATTTTACTTTAGGAAAGTTATTTCAGTATGACTTAGTATTTGGAAGATGGAAGAACTACTATTCTTGAATTTGCATTTCACTAAAAACATTTACTGTTATCACATTTACCAGTGTTTTCACTGATAATAAGCAGAGGCTGGAAGTAGGCACAAGAACAGACAGTTCTTGTGTATATATCAAATTCAAAAAACACTGGCAAAGTTTAGGGCTTTCTGTTTTTAAGATGGTCACAGAGGGAGACAGTGAAAGGGCCTGAAGATCAGGCAGCCCAAAAGCAATGGTGGTGTCCTGGTTTCATCTGGGACAGCGTTAATTTTCTTCCTAGTAGCTGGCATAGTGCTGTGTTTTGGATTTAGGATGAGAAGAATGTTGATAATACATTGAGCAGTGTTCACAGTAAATCAAGGACTTTTCAGCTTCTCATACTGCCCCTGCCAGTAAGAAGGCTGGAGGTACACAAGGAGCTGGGAGGGCACACAGCCAGGACAGGTGACCCCAACTGACCAAAGGGATATCCCACACCATATGCTGTCATGCTGAACAACAAAAAAAAAAAACTATGGGGGTTTGGCCAGGGGGCGCAACCGTTGCTCGGGAACTGGCTGGTGAGCAATTGCATTGTGCATCGTGCATCATGTGTTTTGTATATTTCTATCATTATTATATTCTTCCTTTTCTGTCCTATTAAGTTGTCTTTATCTCAACCCATAAGTTTTACCTTTTTTCCAATTCTCTCCCCAGTCCCACTGAGGGGCAATGAGCAGGTGGCTGTGTGGTGTTCAGCTGCTGGCTGGAATTAAACCCCAGGAGGTGGTGAAGTTGCTGAGCTGACACCTGATCATTGGGTAGGGGAGATCTGGATCCCCTGTACTGATAGCAGGAGTAGTAGCAGAGTCATACTTACATACTGTATGTAGATAGAACATGTAGGTATTTATACTGTTCTTGTGCTTGGCACAGCAGGTTTAGGAATGTTTCTACTGTAACTGCAGAAGGACTTTATAAGTACACTTATGCGGGTGTACAAAAATTAAGATGAATGTTTTGTAGTTTTCTTGTAATCACTCTGCTTCGTAGATTCATACTAAAATGTGCTGAGTACTGTAGACTGCTGAAATAAGTAAATGGACATAGAGATTTTTAGTCTTGTGACCCTCCCAGGGTATAGGGTATGTCGATTCAGAGTCCTGTGACATGAGGTGAAATGTCTAGTTTTCACTGAGTAAGGAACTGGTTTACTGACTCACTAGGGTATTAAATCATATTGCTACTTCGAGAACAAAAACAAATATGAGGGGTTTTATTTGTTTGACAACCCCTTCACCTGCATGTAAGTGCTGCGTTCCAATTTCTGCATGCTGTAATGTGCACTCAGAAAATAAAAAACTACACCAAATAAAGCATAAAAGCATATTGGTGTATTATGTAAGAGCTGTGCCCCAAGTCCTGCAATGCATTGTATGTTCTTTTCAGCATAAAGGCCTTCGGTCATATTTCATTTTAGTGATACTCTTTTGGTTGAGTAGGGCATTTCAGGAAAAGCATCCTACTTGAGTGCGAAATACCATCAGATGTTCCTTATCAAATCTTACTTTACTGGACAAGAACACCATTTATAACTTTGCTTATCTATCCATTTAACTCAGTTTCTAGTACTTCTCCAACAACTGTTTACTTCTTTTTTAAATTAGTTGCTTATTTTTTAATTCCTATCAGTTTGGTCTGCCCTACTACAGCTGCTTCAGCTATGGGTACGTATCCTGCAAGCTTTCTTAGGAGAGGCAGATGTGGGTGACTGGCTGTATGTGGGCTGTCTGTATAGGAATTTGGCTTATTCCTGTTATGACAGCGTGGTAAAGGGGCCCTAAGCCTGAGATGGTCCCTGCATCAAATTAAGCCTATGACGGGATAGATATATGGTCCAAACAGATCAAAGGTCTGCTTTTGACCTTCCCTGCCCAAGGCAAGCTCTTACCACACAAATAAATTGTAGATGAAAGGGTTTATTCAGCTGCTTAAATCAAGCTTCTTTAAATCCATAGTTCCTAACCCTAAATAGTGCAACCTTTCTATCTCGTTGCAAGAGGTAAAACTTGTTTTTCAACATCGCTATAGACAATACAGACAGTTCAATTTTTGTATGATAGTGGCAGCCTGTCATGGCGAGATGGTGATTCAGCAAACGGGCCTTCTGGAGGTCTTTGGCCTGAGTTCCTTTTGTTTGTTTCTGGTATAGATCAGAGAGAGCTTGTTTGATACCCATAATAAATAAAGGGTGACCTGTGAGTAAATGTGAACAACTGTCCTTATCCTCTACGGTTTCTATAGCACCTTTTTAAGTTGTCACTTGGGAAATTGTCACTATCTCTGTACTTTATTCCCAACATAGTGTGGCCATAAAATAAGAAATGGTAAAAAAGCCTAGACCAAGCAGCTTGCTGACATGGCTAAGCTTTTTCCAACACCATATGTTAATTTTGTTCACATGTGTCTATATTGCACTGTATTTAACACAGGAGACACATTCTCCTCTGGAGCGAGTGGGGTTACCCCAAGAATAACTAATCCCCAGTACTACTTCTTGGCATGCATCAGGGCCTCTCATATGGAGCAGTCCAGCCTTTTACATTGAAACCTTCTTCCAAGTTCAGACCTTGGTTTAGGTGTTCATTCTGCTGGAAGAACTTTGAGCCCCATGCATGGTCAAAGCACACATTGTCCAGTTTCTGAAATAATCCCTGTATGTTTTCTCTGTACTCCTTTACTTCTGTCATTCTTTTCCTTTTGGTGAGCCTTAGGTAGAGGTCTCTCCAGTTGCTTCTGTCTCCAGTTTTGTGTGTGATTGTTCTCCATATTTCAAAGCTCTGCTTAGAACTGGAACTGGAAAAGTTAAAATGTCATGAGAGAAACTATTTTTCTTAGAGCCAGAAAAAAAAATCCACCTAACTGTTGAGAGGGGTTTTTTTCTTCAAAATTGAAATGTTTTGTGAAGGTGGTTTAATTTCTGTGAAGACTCTGTGGAAAATGTTTTAGCTGCAGTCCTGTCTGGTTATTAGCTGGCTTTTATGCCTAGGTCTTCAGTATCCTGTTAAGCTGAAAGCTGTGGAGTTGAAGAGCCAATGCTCCAGGCCCTCGGCATTTCTTTAGCCAGGTGAACACAGGCATTGGAGGCTTGGCAGGGCCTCCTGCCATGGCGTTGGTGATGCTGGGTGCTGTAACAGCTGCAGGCTGAAGGTAGCTGCAGTCTGTCAGGATCAGCACTGCTCCCTCCATGGAAACAGTAAAAGGGACCAGGCTGCTGCTAACCGCAGAGGGGCACCCTGGCAATTCTCCTGAGCCGCCGCCTGGGCTGCAAGGTCCCCGGGTCAGGGTAACTCCAGCCTGGCAGGTGGGGTGCTTGGCAGGAGCCTTCATTTTCAAAAGTCTGTGTTGCGGTGCATCTAGAACAAAATATTGTAGATATCATTGCTGAAATATTTTATTTGCATTTTATCCTAGTTTAGTCTGAAAAATATTTCTGAAAACAAAACATCTAGTGGAACTGAAATGTAGTTTTTCAAAGAGTTGAGGCATTTCTATGACAGTTATAAGCAGTAAATGTGACCTTTGTCCTTTAGTTACACAAATGTGAAAGAGTTTAGAACTGGAATTGGAGAATATCTGATTTATTGATTAAAAAAAATTATCTGAGCTCTTCAGGATATGATCTGAATTTGGGCATTTATTTTTTCCAAATCAAAAAGATTTTTCAGGACATTGAAACCACCAATGCAACTTTATGTTTGGGGAAAAAAGTAAAAATTAATTTTTTGGGGTTTTGCCCCTATTTAGATGGCTAGCACAGTATTTTATAACAGTTTTACCATCAACTGTAGCTGAGCAATACATTTTGTATCTATGTAGGATGGGCAATGTGCAAAGGCTAGAGAATCTTCAGCTTTATTTAATCACTTCACTTTGCATTTGAAAAGTAATTCATCATGGAAAGTCAGTGGGGTATAGAGAGCACTAATTGCAGCAAAATATCAAGGACAGTTTTCCTCTGTCTTAATTAAACATTAATGAGTAAAGTTATTTACAAATGCATGCTGCAGGGATGGACTTGTCTATCCAAGTTTTGTAAATACTGACACTGGGTGTCAAAATAAAACACCTTAATTGATTTATACAGAAATAGTTTTAAAAGAGTGCACCTAGAGTGACATTTCTCTAGTTTTTTATAGAGTAGTTTCCTGATGAATTATTTATAAAGAAACTTGGCCTGACCTATCTTAATTACACAAGTGATTGTTTCCAAACTAATCAATTTTGTAAGTGAAGTGAATTCTCTTCACTGTCCTTACTACTTCAGGAAGGAAAAATGAGTAAGAAATGTATTTTTTGACAAAAGTTCCTACTGTATCTATCAGCGGACTGCCAGTAGCATCCTTAAAGTTACTAGTGAGCTCAAGAGAATGCTACTTCTCATTTCAAGTTATCCATGTATTAATGAGGAGTGTAAGGAAGAAAGTAATAAGAGCGACTGTGAAAAATCCAGGATCAGTACCTAATTTTTAGTGTCTAGCCGTAGGCCATACCAAGTAAATAAAGGTAATGGAGAATGAAGGGGTCAGACTGTTTAGTATTAAGAAGTTGTTGGAAATGAAATGCTCTGTAGCAGGTATTCAGTATTTCAGAAACACACTAATAAGGCAAGAAATGGTTCAAATCAAATAATTTTCTCCTCTTCTATAAGAGTATAACCCTATTTATTTCATGAAATTTTTACACTTAAGTAATTATATATATATTATGATCAATTCTTATAACCAAAGCAAATAAAAAAGCCAATGACACCGGAAACTTGTGAGTTAGCAGAACAAATGTGTAATGAATGACACCAGACATATATTGCTATTAGATATTCCTAAAGTTAATATTGCTAAAATGCTTTTAATGTGTCTTACATTCACTACATTCATCACATGTAGTTTAATTCCTAAACATTCCAACTGTACTTTGAAATCTTCCCCAACTTTGGAGAAAAAAACCCCAACATTATCATGACTGACCAAGTGTTTGACAAAACAATTCTCAGTCATTTTCAGGGGTTCACTGTCAGATTAGAAAAATGCATCAGGTACGGTTCCAAAGAGATAGATGGCACAACTGAACATTTCCATTAGACACAGACAATAGAATTAAGAGTGACTATATAGCATTTATGTGTGACAGCACATATGTATACTTGGAGACACAGTTAGAGTTCAGAGTGATCATAAGATGCTTGGAAACAAGTCCCTCAAATTATTAAAAATTTGTAATTTGAAATACCATGTTCTAGACCCAAACACGGTGAATCACCCTCACAAACGAATGTTGCAGGGTAAGAGGCTGAGGAACGGGTCTGTAGTATAAAGGATATGGACTCAATAATGAGGTTAGCAGATGAAGATTGCTTAATGTCAATTTTTTCTGAAAGTTGTTTATGTCATTGGGGATGTATTAACAGGAAACTATCTGGGGAAAAAACAAACAAAACACACCACGAGGCAGTCTTTGCAATCTTGTTGCTAGTAAAGCCTGAGGAAGAATACTGTGCATGATTTTGGGCACCACATTTTATAACAAAGACGTGGACTAGAGCAAGAGTTCAGGGAACAGCAATAAGGGGAACAGAAATGTTAGGAAACTTGACTGAAAATGAGACACTGAAAAGATTGGACTTCTATTTTGGTCTACACTGAGTGGAGACTTCAGATGCATAATGGACTGATGTGAAAGGAAAGGCAATTATCTGTTCTCTGTGACTATGGTAAAAGGGGGAAAGAAAGAGTGAACTGAAAATGTGGGAAGATACATCTGGACCTTTAGAGACACCAGAATAGATTTCTTGTACAGGTTGTATGGCCTCTGTCACTACCGCTTTGTAAAAACTGGTTAGATGGCATGAGATTCTGTTAGCTGGAGCTGGCCTCAAGGCTATCCAGAATGTCTCTTCCTGCCTTGTTTCCCACTGATTCTCCTAAAAAGTAAGTTTGCAGATTATAGTGTGCCTCTGAGAACTCAGGTTCGTGTAAATGTCTGCAGAAGAACCTTTAAGTCTAGTGAGTATTGTAGTTTCCATTACATTTAAGAAATAATAATGAATAAACAACCAGAAGTTTGAGTGTGTTCTTTTAGAGTCATGTCTGTTCAGTGAAAAGTAGATTGACAGCATTGCGGGCATTCAGTGTTTACTAGGAACGCAGCAATGTCACAAGTCTGATGGGAGTTTCACCAACTCGATCTGCCAATTACAAAATTAATCACCAAATGACTTTACTAAAGGATATAAATGATTTTCTGAGCACTGTTGGTCTGCATGAGTAAAATAGAGTAGTTGATGACAAATCCTAGAATTTTATTTAATAAGAGATAACAAAGAATACAGTAAGCACTGAAAGATTCCAAATGTTTGCCTTAAAACGTTCAAACTTAGAAATTAGCGTGACAAGTCAGTAAAATTACCAAGAAGTGGTAATGTGGCTAATGATTAACATTTGTTTTAAAAAGCAAATACTGCACACTTTCAAGAAGAAAATCTGTCATGAGGTTTGTCATCTTGGCAATATCTTGATTTCTTTGAAGGGCTGACTACAAACCTGTATTCATTTTGGTGGCCTGTTAATGACTTAGATCGGAGTTATTTGGGAATCCCTTTATTGGAAATATTGGTATGATTTCAAAGTGTGAATAAACATCTCACAGTTTGGTCTATGGCATGTTGCTGAGCAGGAGCAAAATCTGGAGAATGCGCATTAGTAAGAAGATCTGTGTGTCTGAGATAGTGAGTTTCTCACCTCAGGTTTTATTCTGTTCTAGGTAAGAGAAAACAAAACCTTCAAGCTCTCCTACCATTATGAAAACCTGAGTGTATATTATACTTGTATATCTGGGGGTTTGTAATGGTGCCTTCATCCTGTTGTACACGCTCACATCGCAATGAACAACTCTAAGTATTATTTATGTCACAGGCTCTGCAGGTTGCTGGACCTTGTAATTTATTTATTTGTTGGTTTTATTTTTTTGTTTTCAGTGATAAGAGTAAAGGCCTGTTGGCCCTTTATCACTGATGTAGCTCTTACCACGTTCACACAAGAAACATAAAATCATAGCATTTTCTGTGTCATGGTGAAGTTTTTGTCTTCAACTAAAAAAGAAAAATGACCCAGGCACCTCTTAATTGGCTATTTCTATAGGCAAGATCATCTTACACTCCTGTGGGATCTGAACTTTCTCACAGTTTGTCTGAGCATAGCTCAGGGAATTGTTTAAAATGTTACACAGAAGAATTTAAAATAATCAAATGGTGAAGCTCTGTTCAAATATGTCTGTGCAGTGTGCACTCAAGCAAACCAAGCCATTGCTTCTGGGCAAAATGGCAGTATTTACTTTGTTGTTTTGCTCATGGAACTACTTGCTGCGTGTCTTGCTTGATTATTACAAAATAGGGGAACTTTGTGTAATTATATGAGACCCATTATTGCTTGTGGCTGGTGTGGGTGTGACCAGTCACTACTCAGATCTAGGAAACACACTTCATCAGCCACTGTTTTTCCATGAGCTGGAACCACTTGCCATATTTATTTCATGTGAGCAAGTGGAAGAGAAGCTGACTTCTCCTTTTTCCTACAGCTGCAGTCTTACCCTTTTAGACAACATTTGCATGTCTGTTGTGTTACAAATATATTTATACAGGTACAGCAGAGAGGAGGGTAGAAGGTTCTGCTCGTGCTTGGGTAAGAAGGAGGAAAGGCAGCTCCCGTAGGGATTATGTGGCTTTGATTTGCCTCTTCTAGGTACACTTAGAGCATTCAGGACTAGACGGTGACAAAACAGCATTAAAGTTATTTTCTCTCATCCACAGTAAAACATTTTAAAAACCATTCTGAAACGGTGAAACACAAATGGTATCTTCTGTTCTTGCAGTATGGCAGTTCTGAGCAGCTGCTCAGCACACACCAAATGGCAGCTACTTGAGGACGGTGTCAAATTAAGACACGGTCTCACAGGGTGGGGCCCATTTCCCTCAGTGGTGGCTGTTTGAAAAGAATGTTTCTTGCTGCATCCCAATGAGGTGATGCTACAGAGATTGCTGCTCTCCCTCACTTTAGCCCCATCTTTGTCTCAGCCTATACTGGTAACGATGGCTTCCTTCTACCTTTGGGATTCTTTTTTGTAAAAAAACCCAAACAAAACCAAAACATTGCTGCATGTGTGCAGGTGTTGTTACCCTGCGCATGCCTGTTGTGTTGCTGAGGAATAGCTTATAGTCCGTCCCATTTTTATCACTGCTGTTTTGTGTACACCTCCTTCTCTGTCACTCACTGGCAGATTGCAGTGACCTTAACTGCCTCGTGCATATTGGAGCAGATGGATAATAGTGATCACAGGATCTTATGGTTCAATAAGTCTTGGCAGTGGCAATAACTCTGAAGACTGCAATATAACTGTTGTAGATAAGAAATTACATAAGCTTAATCAGCATGTGTCAGTATTGTACATTTTCTGTGGAACTGCCATCAAACATGAAGGTATTGTAGAAAATAGAATAATATGGCGAAATGGTGAATGAATAGGCAGATTGTCTTCATGTGCAATGAATAGAGTTCAAATCTCGTATTAATCATCAGAATTGTCTAGTAACGAAGTACAAAAAGAGAACCAAAGTCTTAGTGTGCTACAGCTCCTTTTTCCTGTTCTTTGCACCATGTCGCACTGGTTAGAACACCTCTTAAAACAGAACAGTTCTCATCTGCAGGGGTTTAGCTGCCAGCTGGGTTAAACCATGACACTTTGCAGTTCTGTGTTTTCAGATGTGTGATAATCCCATTTGAAAGAGGGAAGTCTGACTCAGGGAGTAGCCATTGATAGGCAGGAGAATCTGAATATCCACTAACTGTACTGGTAGCTTCTGCATCACAGAGCCACCGTTTATATTGGATGTATTGAAAGTGGTGCTTCTGTACTGAAGCTCTCTTTGAGTTCTATGGTGTGAGTCCACAACAAATTCTTTTTTTTTTTTTTTTTTTTTTGCATAAGTCCCTGCTGTGAAATGAATGAAACGGAGTCCAGAGATTCCCATAGCTAACAGAGGCTTTAGCTGCTGCATCCATTTTACACGGCACAGCATCATTAGCTCTTACTCAGGCCCAGTTGCCTCTATCACCGTTCTCAAGTTGTTTCAATTCAGTTAACGCACTGTACCAGAGAACACAGCATAAACCAGCTACTGCTTAACACCAGTCAGCCTGGGGATCTTTGCTGTTTCTCATTGCCCCATGCAGACCCTTACAAGTCCTGGCTGTATTAGTAGGAATGACAAAATAGCTGAACTGTTTGTACATAGAGCAATTTTATTGACTCCCTTCATGTTTTAATATCTTTCTATGCATTCTACCCTGAAAGTATCACTAGGGAACCAAGTATATGACAAATCTATGAATCTCCAGCGAGAGTAGTAGTATTTTGAGTTGGTGCATGGTAGGTATTATCCCTAAGAATATTCATGTTATGTTTCATCTGTAAGATAAGCATGGATAATGGTGTCAGTAGCTTTTACTTGTAAGACATTTTTATGTTTGCTTTATGTGTATTTATTTATTTTAGTTACAAAATGTAAGTTTTTATTTTAAATTTGTCCCCCAAATATTGAACCCATAAGTAGTAAACTGTCATAGTGGGCAACGTACTCTTCGTCTTGTGTCTCAGTTGTTCACCATTCATAGCAGGGTATGCGTTTTCTGTCAAGTTAAACAAATTCCTCAAAGCAGAAATCTACAATTTAATGGCATTTAAGAAAATTATTTTGACTTGTTGGTACTTCAGTCTTTATTGATAGTATTCACGTTTCTTTTCCTGGTTAATTCCAGTTTTAGTTTCTTTTGTTTGCGTATGTGCTCTGTGGTGGTACCAAAACTGCTGTTAAAAATACATGAGAATGAGCTTCATCTCAGACAGCTACACTTCAAATGTGGGATGTCTTTATGCCAAGCTGTCCAATTTATCGTCCTTTCCTAATGCCCCCTTGAGAGACTTCTTGTAAGCCCTAATCTCTTACATGACTGATGATACAATAAGAGAGCTGGAGGTTAAGGTGTGGAAACAGGACAGAGGTAGGAAAATGATCCCTTCCTTTACTATCAATATTTAAAGATTAAGATGTGTTTATATTGCTTATACAGTACATTTGCCAGGTGGAGCGCTTGCTGCCAAAGCTGTACTACTGCTTTGAGGTTCCCACAGTAGCTCACACACCTTTACACACAACTGAGTTGTGCACTACAGCTGTGCTCAATGATTGTTGTCACTTGTATCTTAAATACATGACTGTTTAGTGACAGAAAGCTATGCTGCTGCTCTTGTTCCTGGTCTGATCCCTAAATGAATTATCTTGACTTTGAGGGCTTAAATCAGCAATAGCTTACTAAAAAGATATTAAATTATGTCCTTCTACTCCTTGGAAAACACACACTGGGCACCAAAGAAATTGAGCTTATTGAATGAATAAATGATAAACTAATGTCTAGAATATGCCTTTTTAACTTCCAGTTTTATAGGCTCTAATCTCCACAAAATTTAAGGAATGTCATCCAACAGATAAATTGTAAT
Organism: Egretta garzetta; assembly: GCF_000687185.1. NCBI lineage: Eukaryota > Metazoa > Chordata > Aves > Pelecaniformes > Ardeidae > Egretta > Egretta garzetta. The sequence continues at coordinate 333,795 of NW_009260839.1, read as the reverse complement.
AGGCTGTGATAAGCTTATGTGAAAATTCTGAATTAAAATCCTTGTGTTTCTCATGTTCAACTAATTTTTAAAATTAAGATTGCAAAACTGGTTTGCAATTTGCCTAATGTCCCAATTCAGATTTCTTTTTCTTGCAGTCAGTTTGAGCAGTTTCTATTATCTTCCAGTCTCAAATGAATCAATCAGCATCTGACACAGCCTTGTGGGTCCTCAGCCGTGTTCGCCCAAGGCAATGGAAATGAAATCAAAAGCTACCTCTATGAGTAGGGGGTTATAACTCAACACAGCAAAATAATGTTGTATTCTGTTGAATACAATAAAATACACCATGAATAAATTAGACTAGCTCTATTTTCTGCAGGTTGTGAATTGGGATTTTTGAGCTTATGCAGGGATTTAATCTAGTCCTTTAGGATCTGATTTTTAAAGATGCCTTTCATTCTGATCTGAAGGGATGTTTGTCCCTTTCAGTTTTATAGCCTGAAGTTTATACTCCTAATTGAAATTTAATAGATTCCCTCAGGTTATGATAACTCCTTATTACAGTTTCTGTACACTAGCTTTGTTCATTTGTGAGACCAAAAAGAGAAGTAAAAATCATTCTTCATTCTATTTCCTCTATTTGGAGGTAAACATTGTATGCCACCTAAGAACACTTTAGAAAATGCTAATGGTTTTTAAAGTGCACTGTGTTCATAATACATTTTGTACTCATTTACATTCGTAATAATCAGTGACAACTGTCTCTGACCAATGTATCTTGCTAGGTACCTGATTTGCCCTTGATTATCACAAGTAATGAAAGAATTATTATCTTGTGACCTAATTACATAGATGAAGGCAAAGGGACTCTTCAGTGATAGTACTCTAGGGAATTAACCTGTTCAAGTTTTTGAAGCTGTCAAGAAAAGCAAGAACCTGTATAGTTGGCTGAAGCACAGGTTAACTTGTTAGAATAGAAACGGCGGGACCCTACTGAACAGGGGAATTAGCAATTTAAAAGGCAGCAAGCCTTGCGTCCTGCATCAAATCAGTTGCTTTGCTTTATTCCTCTAATGTGGTGGGACACAGGGGGATCTAGTGTCCTGCATAAAAGTGCAGCAATGTGCACTGGCTTTCTAGCAGAGGATTGTCTGAATCCTGTTAAACACAACCTTTAACTATCAAAGATTTTGATGTCTGTGTTTGTATCAGGATGTCATTGGCAGGAACAGACAGGTCCAGCAGAAACTATCTCAGTGAACCTGAAGACCAGGGGTAGCAAAGAGGGACATGCTTACAGTGAGGTTGTGTTGGCATTTCTATTCCTTTCAAGGACTTAGATTGATAAATTGCTACAAGCGTTTTAAACACTGTCTCATTTATCCCTATGGGAGTTTGTATGGAATACTTAAATGGCCATGTTTTGTTTACATGGCTATTACTTTCTTCAGTTTTTTCCACTACTCCCATTACTGGTATAGTACTAGTAACTTAGGTATAAACAAGGGGTGTGAAGAATGAAGGGACTAATAACGCGTATGAAAACTTTAAGTTTATCTCAGTTAACTTAAAAAAGCCAGTTTGTGTTGTAAAAGTATCCAGTTGTTCCCTGGTGACTAGATAGGATATGTCTTGTGTTTAATGTTGTCTTCTTATTAAAGCCATAGATTCCACATGCTAAGAAATTTGTAGTGAGAACACATACCATGATTGCAATATAATGATTTAACAAGGCTTGTCCTTTTCCTGTGGTTACTTGACAGAAAAATAAAAGCTTGTGGTTTATACCTGAGGGAACTAATGTTTTCTTAATTTCAAACATTTAATTCAAGACATAGAGAGTAATGCTAAAAGACAGGCATGCTTATTTGACTTTCTTGTAGACCAGCTGTATCTTTTTGTGAATAAACTGGAAAGAAATCTTCAGATTTAATTTGCATTTTGCATTCAGAAATACTTCAAAGCTGCCCGGAGTAATGTGGATTTATAGCCAGTTACTTTAAAGGAGAGTCAAACACTGCATTTTAGAGAAATATAAATTAATTTGTTAATCTTCCTGTATATTTGAAATTGTGAGGAATATAATGGGTCTGTGGAAAAAATATTGCAGTACAGTAGCAGCAGCAATGTGGTTTGTAAGTGCTGTATTTTATTGCTCTCAAGTCTGTGCTGGAATGAGTAAGGCATTATTTGGGCCAAAAATGGAAGCTGTAAGATATCCTAGTTAAAGCCTTTTTGAATTACTTCTGGTGTTTCTGTGACCAGACATGCAGGTTTTTTCTCTTAATTGTGGTGTGCTGGCTAGAGAAGAACCTTGTCCTGTGTAAGCTGGTAGCCAACGCGCTGCTGGGCTGCAAGGTTCTTGTCAGGAGCACCCTAAACTGGCCTGAATGTGTTCAGAAGGCCCCATATTATGTGAAGGGAAATATTTTGCCTCCTATTAGTACTAAAAGTAGGGAGTATGCTATGTGTTGGAGGTCTATTTTCATCAACTCTAAAATTACCCATAGAAGGTGTGAGTAGACAGGTCTGGAGAATAGTTATTTGTCGGTGGGAAGGCAAAGCACAAGGAGCAATGCAAACTGCCCAACGTTGCCCCTGAGTTTGCCTTGACACACACCCCAGTAAGGTCTCGGAGAGGAGATATTTTGGAGTCTCTAAGCCAGTCAATCCTTCCTTTCATCTGGACAGGTTCTGCAAAAGTGACAATAAATTCCACCTGTGACAGTCTAATATGAACATTTGGGAATGGACTTCTGTGGTGGGTTGACCCTGGCTGGATGTCAGGTGCCATCAAGCTGTTCTATCACTCCCCTCCTCAGCAGGATGGGGAGTAGAAAATGAGATGGAAAAAAAAAAAACCAACCTTGCGGGTCAAGATAAAGACAATTTAATAAAAACAACAGAAAAGGCCACACATGGAAGCAAAAGGAAAACAAAAGATTTATTCTCTACTTTCTATTGGCAGGCAATGTCCAGCCACTTCCCACAAATGTCTTAAATAATGAATGCCCCTGCTTCCTCCTCCTTTCTCTTAGCTTTTATTGCTGAGCTGATGTCATATGGCATGGCATATCCCTGTGGTCAGTTGGGGTCAGCTGTCCTGGCTGTGCCCCCTCCCAAGGCCTTGCCCACCCCCAGGCTACTGGTGAGGGAGAGCCAGCCTGGGTGCTGTGCCAGCGCTGCTCAGCAGCAGCCAGAGCACTGGTGGGTCACCAGCACCTCGCTAGCTACCAGCACGCAGCACAGCCCTGGGAAAGATTAACTCCATCTCAGCCAGACCCAATGCACCTTCTGAAATTAATTTCACAGGCAAATGGAAAGGCTATATACTTTGTTACTGACCAATTCTTTCAGAGATTAAACATGTCAATTAATGCCTCTTGCTTGATATTTAGGGGCTATATGTTGCCCAGGTTCAGTTACAAGTTTGTACACAGTTACATAGGTTTAATATTTGCTGTAAGAAAAAGGTGCATGTGAAACGAGAGATATGTTGTCAACAAGAAGTACGTCAGAGATGCTAACTGTCAAACCTTGCACAGAGCATACAGCCAGTATACCACTTCTTGTAATAAATCAGCAATTGTCAAATGGCAGTTAGTCAGATGTGCGAGCCATAATAGATTAAGATCACTTATGGGTAAACATTTAAGAGACTGCTTTAGCTACTTTGTGCACTCACCAAGAAAATCAATCTTGTGAATGGGAGGGAGCTTCAGCTGATGTTCCCAGTCACATGTTTACTAAGAAGAGGGGTTTGAGTTGTATTGGTTCTTTTTTCAGTCCACCTGAATTTTGAGTTTTAATTAAGTGTTTTATAATCTGCAAAACCAAAGATATATTAAAATTGCATAATAGGGTATTAGCAAAAAAGACCTATTTTTACAGTAAACTGAAATAAGATGAAAATTGGTTCAGGTGTACCAGGCACTGTCACTGCAGTGGAATTCTCAAAACCTAATATGTGGCAAAATTGGCAAGGGTTCGCCAGCCACTGCATTTCTTGGCAACTGCAGTGGAGGGCAGTTTGTTCTGTTTTCTGCTCTGTTACAAACAGTATGGCAAGATGGGATGTCTCCCTGTGTGGGGGCTTGGGGGTCCTGCCCTTGGGCCAGCAGCAGGCGGTGGGAGAGGGGGGAACAGCTCCCTGTGGACAACAGTGCAGCTGGGGGGATGAAGCTGGAGGGGCTTGGTGGGGAGAAGGGCCTGCTTGCCACAGGCAGCAGATGTGGTGGCAGATGAACTTAGTCGTTGCCTTTTTGTGTTCCTGCAACAAGGGCCCAGAAAAGCTTGCGTGGGACTTATTTTACCTGGGTGCTGACTGAGCTGCCAGACAGCAAAGCAGGGCTGGAGGAAGGGTGCAACCTGCCAGGTGGTAGCTTGGAGTGGTCCTCAGGACTTGGAAATTTACTCTCCTCCCCATGGAAGTGAGAAGATATGGAGTAATCTCTGTATAAAGCATTGCTTTGTTTTGAGTTTCAAATTCTGTGTTGAAAGCATAAAATAAGAAAACTGAACAAATATTCTTCTGTTTGGGGCAGCTCAGTTGAACAATATTTATGACAGTTTACTATACATTGTCTATGAACAATGAAGAATCTGACACAGAACTAAATATTAGACTGGATTAATCACTAGAAACATACTTCTGGAAACAGTGCTGTGGTCTTGGCAGAGAATGGACTCTATAATCCTGCCTTGACGTACTGTGGAAGTTGTAGAAATAACAAAAAGAGAAGTCTGGTAGCATGAACCACCTACCAGTGCCAAAAAGTTCAGCACAAATATTTTATTTTAGACAAATTTATAAATAGTCAAATCCAGGTTAAAAAACAGTGGACATCAGAAACTACAACATCGACTTCTTTTTCAGCTGAGCTGTGGTTGTTCACATATCAACTCGTTCTCTTAGTTCTGTCACTTGTCAAAGCTTGTGATTTAGATTTTGGGGTTTATTCTAAAGTTAAAAGAATGTATAGAATTGGTGTATACATTGAGATGGAAGGGAGTTGACAAATAAAAACCTGATAATCAGACCCTGAAACAAGAAAAGCACCTTGTGGGAATCATTGAGGACAAGCTCTGCAGGAGCAGAACTTTTGGGTTGTCTGCTGATGCTGTGGAAGGGAAGCGAATTGCTCACCATGTTTGTATTTTTAGAGAACATTTCCTTATACCATTTCCCTCTCTATACTGGCTTGGCTCCAGTCAGCCTTTTCCTTCTTTTTCCTTATGATTAAAAGGATGGCGGGAGTGCAGCTGATGGTGGGAAAGGGGAAGAAATAGTATATTTATTGAGGAAAACAATTTAAATTTTAAGCTGGTATGAAAATCAAAAAGGTGAATTATAAAAAAAATTAAAGAAAAAAGTTTTATCAACATTGGAAGTCTTTGCAGTTTGTTCTTTTTAAAATGTTTGCATGTATAAAAGAGGATTAGAGGGGATTTTAATGCTAAATAAAAACTTTTTTTTTCTGAAACAAATGAAACTCTTTTCACTTTAGATTACTGAGAAAATTTCTTTTGCTGTGTTTGCTTTGTATAAGCCTCCAAAATACATTCCTTAGATTCCATTGTTACTAAGTGCGTTGGAAGCGATTTATTTCAGAGAAGGTAATTCTGTGTCCTGTGAAACTCATTCAATGGAAATAAATAGACCCCTATTTTAGAATGCTTATTTGGTCAAATGATTACATCACCAAGTGCTGTTGCTATTGCCCTGGCAGATTTCTGCCTAGTACAATTCATATCCTCAAATTAAAGTCTGTGGTGACACACAATTTAGGGGAATGTACCAATAAATGTGGGGCATGATTTGGATTTTGGAAGCCTTTGCCTATAAAATTGTCCCTTTATGATTGCTATTTGCCTTCAGAAGCTCCATAATGTCCTAATTTCACACAACTTTTGTTTGCTGTTTGCTTTGTATGATTACTTTACTTTTAGAAAATATTTTAGGAATAAATAAATCAAAAGTTGTCATGGGTTCTGTTTTGAAGTGCATAGTTCCCCAGTTGAGGGATGACATCATGATTAAAGTCATAACAAGCCACTATAACTGAGGACCTAATAGGTACTCAGGGTTTCTACAGCCTATCCATACGTACTGAGTGTGAGTTTAACAAGCCAAGGCTATTCAAAATGTACTCAGAGCTAGCAGAGCATATATAGTGAGACTATCCTTTATTATAGAATATCCATTACTAAAATGCTTGATCCTCCTGAATAGCAAGGATATTAACTTAACTAATGATCCTTTAAATGGGTTTGTAAAATATAATTTAAGCTACTTGCAACATGCAAAAGAGAGGCGTCATTTGTTACTGCCAAGCTCACTGGCATGTGGAAATCAGAAAATCATTAGCCTTGATAGAAATAGTTTAATACAGCAGGGAAGAGAACACATTATTTAGAGCAGTTAAATGACAATTGATGCAACTGCTGGCAAAATGCAGAAAAATGAGTGTGATTTAGCAAATGATAAATACTGCACTTAGAACTTAGGCATGCAAAAAATGAAAATCTTTCCTCATTATACTACATATTTAGCCTAGGAGATAAACTTTTCAAGAATGTAGCGTTCACCAACCAGAATTTTTATAACTTTATTTCTAGACAAGCCTCATTCTTTCTCTGTCCATGGAATGCTCTATATTGTACAGATTGCATCTCTCATTCTATAATTGCAGAAATAGATTAAGAAAGGTTTTCACACTGCTTTAACATTTACTGGTAGCAGCCTACAGTCTTGTTCTAGGTGACGTCAGCTGGTTCTGACGTGATTTTCACCAGTGAACAAAACGGTTTTCATTCTTATGTCTATGAAAATTATTTTATAGCTCTCTGGAAGAGATTTTCACAGTGAATGTAAATGTAATTTCAACTTTCATAAAGGCCTCTTTTTACAGTGAGGGTAGTGTAAAGTGACATTAGGATAGCTGAGATGCAACTGGAGTCTCCTTCCCCAGAGCAAAGCTGTATGTACTGCTCAGGGCAAGCTGAAGCAACAAACGCCTTGTTCAGTCCTGGGGAATGTAGCTGCATAAAAATTTATATTAGAAAGGGAGAAATTACATCAGTATATGCTCATCCTCTGTCTGTCTATTTATCTTTCTTGAAATGCAAAGAAAAAAAAAACCAAACCCCAAAAGAAAGAATGGAATCCAGACACCATACACACAACACTATGCGTTCCTTAGCAGAACTCACCATGTACTTGTCAAATGTGCTTTTCTGTGTCACTGAATTTCCTCTCAAAGGCAGGTTGCAATGTCAGGTTTGTTACTGCACCTGTCTCCTTTGGAACCTGTAATGGACATAGCTATGTGATTAAGAGAGCAACATCTGGCCTGTTGCTCTCAACCTTGGTTTTTATCTTTAATTATACATCGGCAAATTTTCTTCCGGAGAGAAGGAAAACACTCAAATGTTTTAAATGCATATATGAGTACTTGCCTGGGAATCTATAGAGCTTGCTGTATTGTATGATCTCTTGTCAGCTCTGATAGGGGGTGAAATATGACAATGGATTTTTGACTGACAGGTGGGTTTGCACATATGCAGTCACTATTCTATGTCATACTTACACTGTTTTATTGCACTAATATGTATGGTAGTTATCAAATTGACACCATATTTGCTCTTGCTAGGGATTCTGTTTTATATGAAAACTGTTTAGTAAAGTGGAAGGTGTTTACACCAATACAGCAAAATATTGTTTAAGACTAGAAGTATCTTGTTCTCTTTGAAATAAATTGAAGTAATGATGTTGAATATAATGAAAAGCGAATAAAGGCAATTAAAAATTCTTTATTGGTGCCACATTTCTCTGGTCATGCTTACACAAAACATTCTGGGATTTTTTTTCCCCTCTTATTGCATGTGTTTGAGATCTTAGAAGTCCTTGGAGAAAAATAGTTTGAATTTTCTTTACAACTACTATGGGACTGTATGAGTAAGCTCAGTTTTTGCTCCACCACACCTCCACCCCCCCTTCTCTCCCACATAATTTTTCAAAAGTATGATGAATACATATGCTTCTAAATTGTGGGGGTTTTGAAAACAAGAGGCCATGAAAAATCTGATTTGAAAGCTTTTGCTGGAAACCAAAGAACGACTAAATCAATACAAATAATAGATAAAAGTATACTGTTGTTTCCTTGATATTTTGAAGCATTTAAGTAGCTATTGTAAATCCAAACCAAGTACATGTAAAATATCCAGTGCTCTTCACATCTGCAGAAAAATATGACTTATTCTAGCTATGTAATCTATTGAATGGATAGAATCAGAAAATATTGAAAAAAGGCTCTTGACCTATACATATTTAATCTGTACTTATTTGCCACTACAACGGGCCACAGTTTTCAGGATGTGTCAGTAAGATTCTTATTACTTTGTCTGCAGTTTTGTGAGTGTAATTGAGGTGCGTATCATTGTGTTCAGACATCTGACTACTCATCACAATTTGGAAGCTCTGGGTAAGAGCCCATAAATCAGATAGCTCATGCTGAAGATATTTTCTTAACATGTAAGTAGCTTAGAGCTCAAGTCATTTTAAAAGTTAATGGGCTCATAGAGTATTTCTTTCAAAGATCCCTCCCTCAATATCTAAACCTGTTGTGATATCTTTTTTTTTTAAATCTGAAAGTATTATCTGCCATAATTTTCTGCAGCTACTGTGGCTTGGGACTGACAATATCCAGAAAAATGTCACTTTGTATAGTGTAAATTATCTGTGTCTCTAAATTTTTGGAAAATGGTATGCTGGGGAAGTGAGCAACGTTCCAGTTCACTGTGTGCTGATCAAATGCTCGATCTGATCAACCAGAGCAATATAGAAATATAACACATTCTCAGGCACAAATGGTGAATATCAGAGAAGTAAAGAAGATAGACAAACATTTCAGGACTTCTTTAATAATCAAATCTGCATCTGAAGAAATATTTTGTATTGCATCAGTACACAGTGCCATTTATTTTGCAAGTCAAACTTAAAAAAAGGGGGGGGGGAGTATGTGTTGTTATGTGCATGTATATTCATCTACAGAGACAAGGCTGTGCTGCTGAATTTGTCAGGATGTTGCCTGCAGCTTTCATGTAAATTGGATCAGGCCAAAATGAACTGAAAGTAGTGTCTGACTGTAGCATAGCATAAATTTGCAAGAAACACTAGTCAGGAATCGTTATACAATACTCGTGTTTTCATCTCCTTCTGCTGTAACTGCTAGGGTTGATCACGGTGTTTACAATGTGTCTGCCTGGTTTCTGCATCTTCCTCTCTCAGAGCCCTCCCAAGTAATTTTGCATTTGTTCTTGCAAGTTTCCTGAAAATAAATGCCAGCCAGGAGAACTCTGTGTGCCAGTGTGGAGGGAGATGCTGGGTTTAAACTTTGCATATCGGCTGTCGTTGAAACATACACCAGTTAGGTGGTTCGTTCTTGGATAATAACGATCTACCAATGTAGTGAGAAAAGGATGGCTAAGGTGAAAAAAAGCTATGGGAAGAAAACTGCCAGAATGTGTGTGGTCCAGCAGTTCGTGCTTATGCTTAGTCTTTTGTTGCCTTCTATTCTTTGAAGGCATTTTGTATCAGAAGTATTTTGACCTAGGTTTGAAAGAACGATGTCAAATGATTTTATAATTATTATTCCTTTCTTTTCATAACAGTGCTTTTATCAAAATATCCCTGCTAGAAGCCTGGGGTCTATTCATTCCTATTGTTACAGAGAAATGACATTGAAATTTCAGATTGTTTCTTTAAAATAGAATAGTGTGGAAATGATTTAGAAGTAAGAACTAGTACAAACATTACAATTAAAACAATATTTACTTTAAGATTGATTTTGCTTGTCAGATTCTACTCCTTTCTCCCTTATTTGATCAAATTAACTTTTCAAGCTGTCCAGGTGGAAAGAGGCAGAAAGTGGCTGTAGTGGTAGAAAAATCTGTAAAGCTTATTTAAAATTGTTCCTTAGTGGTGATTAAGGTATAATCTAGTTTGTTTGTTTTTTTTTTTTATCTTTTGTTGTACTTTAGAACTAAATGTATCTTGTAATTTATTGCTCACTTGAGTTCATGGTTACATTAGATGCAGATTTGAGTAGAACTTTTGAGTGTTTCAAAGTATAAAGAGATGATGCAGGCTAAACCAGAACTACAATTAGATACAGTCCACCATGTTTAAGCACTGACAGTCCTCCTCATCATCTGGGTTTCTCTCACATCCAGATGAAAACACTTTACCTTTCTTTATCTTTTCTGTATTAAATCTCAAAAAGTCTTGTCTTTTTTTTTTGTTCCCCCTAGAAACAGATGGGTTTTTCCCCAAAACTGTTTGTTTTGGCATGGACAAAATACATTTCAATGAACTTTCTCCTGACAATGATAGTAAATACTTGAAAACCAGGTTCGTTTCAGGAAAGTACATGTTTTTATAACCATTTCAAGGTACCTTTTTAATCACAAAAGTATTAAATATATTGCTTGCTTTGAATGAAATGTAAGGACTGCTTGGTCCTTAATCAAGCCAAAGTTTTATTACACATGAAAGTATAGAAATGCAATCTCCTTTAATACAGGTGGAAGCTAAGAAAGAAGTGATTCAGAATACAATGGGTTGAAATTACAGGAGATCTACTTTTCCTTTAATCTCTGTTCCTCATGTGGTGGATTTTTTTTGTGATCTGAAAAAATAAAACCTAAAAGTTTAAACTAGCTTTTTTTATACTTTCACCACTGAATGCTCTTTAGAAGTAGGTCTGTGCTAGAGCAATTGTCAGTTTTATTTAGTATTCTAAGTCTGTTGGGTGGGAGGGAAGCTGACTGTCTTTAGCTTATGAAGAGTATGTTCTTGTATTGAGCTTGCCTTTCATTAATTTCTGGCAAAACAGTAACACCTGCTTGAAATAAGAGTGCATCAAATTGGAGCTACTTACTTGAAACAGTTGTATCTTGCTGCAATATATTCAACTCAAAATTGGGAATGCTTCCCTGAACAAGTCGAGGAAGGTGACAGACCACTGTGCCCAGTGGGAGTGAGGAGGCAGCTGCCTGGGGGCTGACCTGAGCCGTCCTGGAAAAGGAGTCTGGGAAGAGTCCAGATCTGGGAATGAAGCTTGAAATTTTTTCATGTTAATGTCTTCATGGGCAAAGTCAGATTTCAGGTATGGTGAAGGGGTTTGGGTTACGTAGGGTTTTTTCCTTTTAAGCATTCTTGTATGCATCTGGTATCTGGTCATTGAAGCGGTCATGCTGCTTAGAGGCTGGAGCACGTGTGGGTACTTGCGTTTTGTAGCACACTATGAACCTGTCCAACTCTTGTTGCATGCCTAAATGAAGGACGAAATAGATTTATTTTGTTGGACTGAGTTTCTGAAAGGTAAGCAGCTGAGGGAATGACATACAAGTCAGGTAAAATAAGATACTGCAAGAAAAGAAAATGGATGATGTGAAAGGAAACACAGCGGCAAATGACTCATAGCCAAACTAACATTCAGTCCATCTATTTAATTGCTGTCAAATGTTACTCTGTAATTAAATTATAAATTCTGAGGGTTTGGAATTCTATCTGTATTTGTATCTTTTTTGCAGATAATAGAAAATTAGCTATCATTTGGTTTTGTTCTAGGCTGGCATTTGAAAGTTGATTTTTCAATGTATATATTTGCGTAGATATGAATATGTGTGTATTTAGGTGAAGGTAGTTATATATATATTTTCTAGTTAAATAATAAAACATTGAAAGACCCTGCCAGGTTTTGCTATTCAGCGTAACTCATGAAGGTTATAGTGGATGTACTAAAGGAAAAGAAAAAGCCCTCTACTTTCTCCTACAGTTAGTATAACTGTTGAGTTAATGCTTTTAGTCTCTGCTCTCCTGATTCTGTTTGTGTAGACTGGTGAATAATTAGAGAATAAACAAGAGCATGACTATTATATTCTTTTTGCACAAACTCAAATGTGTAGCATGCACTTTAAAAACGCTGTCCCCAAAATGAAAAGTCTCTGTGGCTTTTGCAGAAGCCTCTTCCCTACAACGCAGTGCCCTTGTTTCTACAGCAACCATGAGTATGGTTCAAGACACAGATGAAAAAAGGCAAAGTACCTTGACACTTTATCTGCGTCTTAGATGGTTAGGCACTAGTCCAGTTATGATGACAGTGAGCAATACCTGTTGGTTGTGAAAATTTAAAAAGACTTTGTTTGCCATGTATCCATTATTGGTTCCAAATCTCCCTATCCCATCCTCACTGTAATTACTGATAAGAATTTACATTACTTAATTTAGTAAGAGTTCCTTACAAAGTTCCATCTTTATAGAACAGTACTGGTTTTTTCTAGTTGTGTTATCTTTTCCATTTTAGTCTATTTTTACATGAGAAAGTTTGTTTATTGCAACAGCAACTGCAAGAAGCTGCTGCAGTGGCAACAAACACAAATATTTCACTGTGAATATCTATAGTAATAGAATAATACTTTCTGTAGATACTTGCCAATCAGTTACAGCTCTTTTTTTCCCCGACTTTCTCACAGTTCATTGTGTATTTAATATTCCCTTTTCATTCAATGTATTGCAGAGGGAACCAGCATAGTGAATTTTCTTGCCTCTGGAGATAAATAGAATATACTTTCACGTTACTTGCAATTAAAAAGATAAGTGAGGATTTTCTATGCGGAAAAATTTATTTAGATCATACACTATGACATACATTATCTACAAAATTGGTCTTTATTAGTTCTGCTTATCGTGGAACTACTCTTAAGAGTAGGCAATGTGGGTTACTAAATCAAAGTATATTAGCTAATTGAGAATAAAGTAAAGATAAAGAGAATGGTGAGGAAATTGCATATGTTCAATCAAAATAGAAAATTTAACAGTCAGTGATACATGCTTTTAAAATATTCTGCATGTGATGGAGAGGCTTGAAACTTTATTAGGTTAGAAATTCCTATTTTTCATATTGTGTTTAGAAGTGTGGGATTTTTTTTTTTCTACTTATGTGACTCTTGGAAGTGTGTGTTCGCATGGGTAAATTCCTGATTCATTAGACTTTCAGGTATGGCATAGCACACATAAAGATGAGGACTATTTGTTTTAGCATAGCATAGAAATGTCTCTGAAGCAACTTTCCACAAAATGTTAAGTAGCTATAATAATTTTGTCATACAAGCTTGGCTGTGAAATGTGAGCAAATGACGATGATAAATAACATTTCTAAATTTTGGTTTAGAAGCACCCCACGGTGGAAAATGAAAGCATTTTGCTTTTACATAAGACATAGGTAAAATAAACTGTAATTTCCCCTCTCTTGCTTTCTCTTGCCTCTGCTGCCTTATGGTATTTATTTTGTGTGGTCCTCCATTGACATGAATAGGATTCGCCATAGAACCTGGAAAGTAAGTGAAAAGATCAAATGTTTGCAGTAGTTAATAAACTCTGCTGTTTAATAACCTCATTGGAAAACCATTTATTGTCATGATGGACTCAAATTTTTGGATTGACCCTGCAGTGAAATAATAGCAGTAGTGTGGTAAACCCATTTTAAGTGCCAGGTCTGAAAGTCTAAATTCAATGAGTAAAGTAGCAAAGAAAGCCTAGGTCAGAGTTTGAGAAAGGGTGAAAATAAGGAAACTTTGTAAAACTGGAGCTTCTGCTGCTTGCTGCAGTAAGCTGTTTGGCTCTTCTGACTTCTGAGATTCCCAGTAGGATTCTTTAGACATCTGACTGGAGGTTGGAGGGTGATAAAGGATGACAGCCCAAGAATATAAAAAATTACTAGCAAGTTTCTGAGAACATCTTTAAACCATATAAGCCATTTTAGGGCCTTCTGGTTTTTGTTCTTTTTTTATTTTCATGCATAGGTGACGGATTTATTTTTTTTTAGGAATGGTTCAAAATACACCCATCAGGTCGGCAAATTTTGACACGTTCTTGCACATGGGTAATGTGAAATCTTAGCTTTCACAGCTGAAGAGCTGATCATACAGCTTTTGTGTAGACAGGGAAATTAATATAAAACATATTCTTATCACCCCCAGCAAATATTTATTGTTTAGTCAAGGATTAAAAAATGGACACATTGAATCTGTCCCTCGAGTCTGGCTTTGGAAATCTGCAGTTGCTTTACTGCCATTTTTATTCTAATCAAAATTGTCTGCTTTAGAGAAGATCAATTAAGAGTCACCTTCCTCCAAGAGTCTGGAGGCAGTTTTTGTAAATTAATCAAGTTTCCAAATACCGCTATGAAATAGGTAGAATAATACCTCTTGTACAAATGAGGAAGGTGACGCACTCAGTCACATGCCTTGCTCAAGGTCACCAAGTAGAATTGGTGGCGTACCTCATTAAAAAATGTCCAGTTCCTTGTTACGGCATCCATTGGATCACAAAGTCACCAGCAATTTCCTCAGTATCCAGTGAAAATGAAATATTCTTTCTTCAAAGTCTCTTCTTTCTGCCGGTGGCCAATGCTTCTGTTAATGTCAGTAGCTCTGGGTTTTAACTGTTTTTTTTCCTGTTGACTCATTCTGCCTGACTATTTGGTGTTTTAAAGCTTAGCTTTGAGAATTTACCCAACCACCCTCTCCAAGTTCTATGAAACATTTTACTGTTTTGTATGACGCTGAGTTAGTAACTTGCCTGTCAAACCTTTCAGAGAGTTTTCTCAGCAAACCAATAGAAAGTCCAAAGACTTTATGGTCCTGTAATTGTTGTTCTTAATTTTTATGCCTGGCAGATTATGCCTGGCAAAAATCTGGCCATTGAATTGACAAATACAGAAGAGAGAAATTCGAGGCCACGCTTGTTTTCTGCTGTTGACGGTTAATGCTACCCTCATTTTGGCACTATCTATTGGCAGCATTTTTTGTTTTTCCTTACTTTTGTCATCCTTTCATTTCTTTGCTTGACGCTCTTTCAAAACTGTGACACCCTGTCTCTGGCTGACAGGACAGGTGAGTTTGAGTCCTTGAGGAATACTCCTTCCCGCCTCGACAGAGGAGCATGGATAAAAATCCTCCTCTGGAGAGACTGAACATATCATTTCTTTGACGTGCTTAGCCTTTGCTGACCAGACAGACACCCGTGAGCCAAGGTGTGTGTATGGGTGACAGTATATTACCCTCTCATTACTCTCTCCCCAGCTCCAGTCTCTTGTCCCTTTTTTGGCAGAAGTGGAGTTTATGCCTCTGTGTATGAAGAATCAGAAAAACAGAGATTGTGTCTTGGGTCCTCTTACTGAATAGAAGTTTAATTATTTAAACATATCTTTTGAGTTCAATTTCACGAGTTGTTTTTATAAACTTCACAATATTACCTATTGTAACTGAAATGGTTGCACCAGGATTTATGAAAACTAAGCTCAATCCTTGCCTGAGCCTACTTTCTGTAGATTGATTGGCCATATTGTTATTTAGCATCTGACAGAGCACGGAAGAATATTAGGCATGAAACATTAATCAGGAAATTATGCATTGCTTTCACAATTAATGTGCAACTGGACTTTACTTTGTAATATTGTATTAGCTCTTAACATGCAAATTATTGTAGGTAATTACCTCATTTTTCAGTGGCCATTTGATGGATTGAAGTTTCATGCAGAATGTTCAGTGTAATTTAAAATCTTGCAATAATTTGCTGCTTTACTTTTTCATAAGAATCTTAGTTTTCTTTATCATTCATCAGGCATGAAGAGCCTACAGCACTGTAAAATCTAATGTACAAAGTTCAATTTTTCAATTCTTATAATTCTAACTAGAGCTGGCAATTTGGTCAAGTGTTACAGTAAAGATGTTTCTTGCTGCAGTACATTTAAAAAAAAAAAAAAAAAAATTGCCCGTGCTGCTATTTATAGCACACAAGTCAAGCTGCCTTTGTACCATCTGCTTAAAACACAAGTGAAACAGTAGTCTAACATATTATTCTTTTTATTCTGTAGTATATGAATGCATTGAATTCAGTAATCTGTGAACAATCAAGTAATATGTTTCAAAAGGAATAATAGAATTATATGCTTAAAAGTTAAAATGCTTCAGCAGTTTTAAATTTAACAGTCCTGGGTGCTTTGTGTGTGTGTGTGTGTCTAAGACATATACAGTTTCACATTAGTACATGTCAGGAAGGCATTATCATAACAGATACAATATATTAGGAGGTCTCTGGCCTATGAAAATATTTTGATTTATGTGAATAACTCTGAAAATTTAGATAATTCTTTCTTCATGTTTTCTGATCTTACATGTCAAAGTCACAAGTATTTGTTGTGATCTTGTCTCTTCAAAATCCTGCTCCTGTAAAATAGCTCCTCCATAAAAGTCAAGCGATGTAAAATTGAATGCCTATATTTAAATAGATTTTAACAGATAATAAAACTCTTGAGATTAAAATGGTTTCATTCACCAAGACAGTTTCATCTGCAGTATGCAATTTGTGTCACATTATGTAAAATACTTTTTATTTGTGCTTTTATTTTAAATCTTTTTTTGAAATTGTATCTTATAAAATGAAATCAGAAATGTTGTGCTTTTAGTCCGAAGTCAAGTAGAGAATGAAAGTGAGATAGGATATCCTGTCTTTAAACATGGAATTTGTATGGCTCGATTTGTGTTCTTTCCTGGCTACATGGCTTTGACACTCAAATTTCGAGCCTTACCACCAGAATTTTACTTCCCCATTATCTTCTAGGTTTTTTTGGTTTTGGTTTTTTTTTTCATTTTAAGAGAAAACTAAAGAATTAGAGTATGTCAAGTGCAAGAGAGAATTACTTCTGCATTTGTAAGTAACAGTTTGGCATTTCAGAATAGAGAGTTTACATTGCATAGTTGGTTTACCAGCACAAAGGTTTGTATCATGGCTGTTGTGATAAGAGCTACTGACCGTCATTTTCTCAGAAAATATTTAAATGGGTATGTGAAATTGTGTGTCTGAAAAATGCTGTTCTCCCACCTAATGGCAATGTCAAACCTTCTGTTATATGGAATTTAGTACCTTGCAAACAATTTTTATGTACAAGCTATGAGCTAGTGGACTGATGAAAACACCATTTCTTACCCAGTGTTTAATAAGTGATGGCAAGAAAATAGATGAGAGTGGTGATCCCTAAATGACATGCTAATTAACAGTGCATGGATAATTCAGGTTCATGCCTTTATCAAGCAAGGTTGGTTGATTTTTAGTGATGGATGCACCTTGTGGAGATGAATAGTTTAGAACTCTGATCTTTAGGATGGTGTTTCCAAGGGAATTGGGCATGTATTTGCCAACAAGAACCATGTTTGTATTCTGAGAATGGCAGGAGCACACCAGATGTGTCAGTGTGTACAGGGCTGGAGTGCATCTCCTGAAAAAATTTGAGAAAGAGCTCATTAAAGTTAACTTTCTCTCCCTTCCTCCTTTCCCCAGCCCAAAGGTACACTATGCACAGGTAATACTAATGATATTGCACTCTTCACCTAAATAAAAATGGTATTCATTTTTAATAACAGAAGCAGCGACAATAAAAAAGTTCAGACTTTGTAGTCTGTCGTCTGAGTATGAAGTGTAGTTAAAATAGGTAGGTAGCCATTCAAAATACTGTCCTTCACTCTCGTTAACAATCCACTGCACTGTATATTAGCTATAAATATTTCAGGCTTAAATGGAAAACAAGCAGAACAATCTTGCCAATGATCCTGTTTCTCAGAACAGTAGGAATTTAAATGCCTCTACAGATTACAGTGGAAGACTGGAAATTAAAATGGGAAGTGAGTTGTGCTATGCCATACAGTGGTGCATGACATTACGTATGCTGATATCTATGCACGCTGCAGTAAAGTGCCATGTAGAGATACTTTCTGGGTCCAGAAAGGGGCACTGAATGGTAGTTCCTGCTGTTTCTCAGCTAGGCAAGTCTCCAACTTCATAGTGTTTTCTATGTTAACGTGAAGTACCTTTAACGTTGTCCTGAAATCAGCAAGAAATTATTTCAATTTTTGTTACTGCTTTTTCCTTCAGGTATATGACTTGGTAATTTTGCCTGTTCATACACTAAATGCGATAAGAGACTGAATTCTTGGAATATGTCTTAATAATATAGAAGTAGACTACTTCACCCAAGCAATGATATCCTCACAGGCAGCAAATGCATATTGAAACCCCCCTTTTAATAGTTAATTAGGGAAAATTGCGCAGATAGACCTTGATGGATGCTGTCTCTGCTGTTTGCATTTTCTTCGATATCTTAGGAGGCATCTGAAGCTTTAGATATGTAGCAGTGACATGTTCTCGTGTGAGCTGTTGGAAGATAATACCATTACCAAGTTGTAGAGGATCAACACAAGCTCTCTGTGGCCTTCTGTTTGCTGCTTTTTTTCCTACAGTAAGTTCTTTTCTCCCTGGTCTTATGTTACATGACATGTAAAGCCATAAGCAATGTCTTTAATGTTGCTAAGAGTGGGGAAACAATATTTGTCAACATAGCGAACAATTGGGGAACAAGGTCTGGGAGAAAAATAAGAAAAAGGAAAAAAAATCTGGTACAGAGGTAAGAGTAATTCAAACATTTTTATTTAAAAAGTCCAGTACTTAAATAAGGTCTTTTTTCAACTGTTCTGATCCCAGAAGTTTTTCATAGTGTTTACTCCAGAATCTGTAGCTGTCATCATGCTTTTCTTGTTTTAAAATTCTTCTATTGCTAATAAAACTGCTATATTAAGTAATCTTGTAAATATTAATTTTAAATGAATGAAAGGCAACCTGACCGTAAAAAAATTTTGAAATAAATAAAATTAGGCTACAGAGCTTTGAAGTGGACTCAAATAATTTAGGTTGGTCACGTGAATTGATTGCACCGGTGGCCACAACGATTTGAACTGATAGCTGTTCCATTTTGTCAATATTGGAAATACTTGCATTTTTAGCAGCTTAGAATCATTAAAACAAACTTTAATTATTTTCTCTTGCTGAAGTTAGTTGTGAACACCAACTAGATCAGATTTTGCATAGATGCTAATGATACAATAATACTTCAAAATTCTGTTTTCTGTCAGCAAAATAATCTGCATAGACCCATGGAGCACTGGAAAGGGAAAACAGATCTCATGCAAATCATGTGCACTCTAGCACAGTGCTTAGATGTGTCTCCCAAAATATTATGGCAGATCGATGCAATATGGACAGAAAAAAGCAATAAAAGGATTAACTGGAAGCTGAAGAATTTGTCAAAGAAAATTACAATAGTCTCTAGTCTAAGTAATTGGTATCTAAGAGAATAGAAGTTACTACATTCAGTCACAGAATAGCTTTCAGGTTCATTGTCATTTTTCACTGGTCATACCAGAAGTAATTCAATCATGTATTTTGAATCATATGTAAAAATAAGTCACGTGTCATTACACAACCATCATCGTCTCCTCTACCCACAATTTCTTTTTGGATTACTGACATTTCTCCATCTCTTGTAAAGTTCAGAACTTCCAAAATCAAACAAACTGATTGCTATAGCAGTCCTGTGAGAGAATAGTTGAGTCTTTTGTGCTCAGCGGGAACTCTTCCCCATTGAGGCTATGTGAGATCATATAATACAACAGAGATACTGCAGTGAGGAAGGCCAACCCCATGCTGTGCCACATTACCAAGAGTGCAGCCAGCAACTTCAGGGGAGTGATGCTCCCCTTCTATTTTGCACTTCTGAGACCACAAATGGAGTTCTGTGTCCTGTTTGGGCTCCCTAGGACAACAAAGATGTGGACATATTAGAGAGAGTCTGGTGGAGGGTCATTGTTGGATAATTTGACTTTAGCAGGCCTTCGATGTGGTTTCCCATAGTAAGCTTAGCCATTTCAGAGAGATGTGGACTGGTAAGTGGATGGAAAAGATAGATGGAAAATTGGCTAAGCTCAAAGGGCGGTAATGAGAAGTAGAAAACCAACTGGTGGCTAGTTATAAGCAATGTCACTCAGGGATCAATGCTGTTTAATGTCTTTATCAAGGAGATGGATCACATGTGGTACAAGTTGAGACTGAGAGTGCTGAGTGCTGAAGCCTTAAGAGAAGAAGGGGAAGGGGAGACATTAATGCTGTCTGTAACTGTTTGATGGGAGGGTATAGAGAAGATGAAATTACAGCCATGGAGCCTCACAGTGAAAGGATGAGAGGCAATGATCATAAGTTGAAATACAGTTCTAGTTAGATGTAAGAGAGATGTTTTAACCACGAGCATGGTTAAAACAAGAAGATCTGTTCAACAGCATTGCAGGCTCTTCAACTTTGGAGATTTTCAAAACTTGACTCAATTAAGCCCTGAGCAACCTGATCTAGTTGAGAGGACTTTGAGCAGGAGGTCCCTTCCAACCTAAAATATTCTCTGATTCTGTGAAATTATATACATTACCTTAATTTATAAAGAGGAATGCAAATGCATTATCAATAATGAAATTGTTTTTATAAAAAGTAATATGTAGATATTTCCTTATAATTTTAAATAATTGGATCGTCTGCTGTTTTCAATGTATTTTTAGTGCAGTGGAATTAAATTCCTTCTGTTCAGAAGTGAAGAGTTAAGATATGCAAGTAATGTCCTTCGTTCAGACTCTTTATTCATTTTATGGCAAATGAACAAAACCAAGAAAATAAAAGCAAAAGCGCATTAACTGAATTTGTCTCCATCGGAATCCTTCACCCTCTAGTCCTCTTCCTTCCTCTGCTTGACCCTCTGTCCAAACAGCTCTCATAAGTGTTGACAGGACTGTCGGCTTTAGTTAGCTATTCAAGTCTCCTAGCACCCGTTCTCCTGTCAGCAAGTGTATGAGGGAGTTCTAAACTATTATGAAGCTCATTGTAATCCATCAGATGTCCCGGAGCATTAGGGACATACAATAGGGTCTGAGTACAACTGAAGCATCTATTCAAGTAATACATATGATTACATGAGCAAGACACTATTGTATGTTAAATCACTACAGAAATATAAACTTTTCAGGTAGCTACTGTCAGGCGTTTAGGCAAAAAAGATCTTTCAATGAATGCATAGAAGTCACTAGGGAAGAGGGATGAAGGCAAGAGGAAATACAGTAGCAAGTTAAAAGTAATGATATAATGAATAAAGGATTTTTATAACTTCTGTTTAAAGATCAGTGAAATGGTGGTGTTGCATATTTTTGAGCTGATATAAAATGCTATTCAGTTTAAAGACAACACGGAATTGGGAAACAATTTTCACGATCTGTGAAATTTTTCAAGATTTAATTTTGTGTGTGTGTATTCTGCATTAGGATAAAAGCTTCTGAAAAATAGATGCTAATGTGTCGATAGCCAACAGTCAATAGCTTTCCTTCCTGCTGTTACTTTTTAAAATTGAAAATATTGGATATTCAAAATACTGACTTCCGCATCCAATCAGCCTATGATGTCAGCTCCCATTTTTCACTTATTAAATTTTCATCCAGGTACCTTCACGCTGTGTTACATGCGCAGAAGTAGATTTACATGAATAACAAAAAATATATTCATTAGAGAGTTAACCTAATTTTTTGAAGATGTACAAAGCTTGGGGTTCAAGTCCGTCTTTGAATCAAACCTGTAGATTTGACATGTCCCAAGTAAGTTCTCTCTCTTCTAGGCTACTGGTTCTCTGGCTCATGGAAGAGAGCTGATGTGCCAGGGTTCTTCTATTCTGCTCAAGTCCACTGTTTACAGTAGTATTTCATTTTCTTATGGTAA
Source organism: Egretta garzetta (assembly GCF_000687185.1). NCBI lineage: Eukaryota > Metazoa > Chordata > Aves > Pelecaniformes > Ardeidae > Egretta > Egretta garzetta. The sequence goes on along the minus strand of NW_009260839.1, from coordinate 312,113 downwards.
TTGGAGGTCAAGTTTAAGAGTTTATTAGTTTGAATTCTCTGACTCTCCCTCTTTCTGCAAGCTGGCTGCACTTGTTTTGACTTCTCCCCATGATGTCACAGTTAAACCTCCCACAGTCAAATAAAGTGTAACAGTTAGCTCAGGTGTGTAAGTCTGAGGGATGCTATTCTCTGTAGGTTCTGTGGTCTCTGTGTGGATTATATATCTCTGCTTTTCCAAAGTCGTAGTTACTGCTTTTCCATGTCAGTGTGCTAGGTGTGTAGGACATAGTACCCTGTTGAGTGCTGGCCAGTTATCTCAAACATGCCACTGGGCGATGTCACAAAAGTTATAGTAATAAATTGCTAGTCTGGAAAAGGCAAATTTCAGGGATTCTTTGCTTCAGGCATAATTTTTTTTCAAAATGCTCTTAGGAAAGAGAGCAGCTTTAACTCATTGATCTGTGATATTCTCTTTAAAGTGTTGGAAGTGCTAAGCAATCAACACTCACCTAAATGCTAGAATTATGTGGGGTTTGTGTTTCCTTAGAAAGGTTAAACTGGTTTCAAGTAACATACACAACATGTCCTGTAAGTACTGATTATCTTGGAACAAGAGATTTTGCAGGTGCAGTGTGCAGATGTGTTTTTATGAATGTTACACAGATCCTCTCTTCTGTTTTTTTTTTTCCTATAGTTTCTTACATTGCTTACCCTAAAATAGCTTGAGAGATATATGAAGTTCAAAACGTGTCTCTGAAATATGCAGGGGGGTTTGAATACCCCTCAAGAACTTCAGTGGTATGAAGTACAGTACACAGTCTTTTCTGTTAGTAATTATATTTCTGAAATAGAAAATATCGAATATATAATTTTCACTGCAGTTTAGAAAATAAAGTCACTATTATTGAAATTAAACAGGTAGTATATAATAAATAATGTCAACAGTAATTTTACATTTCTGTGTAATAACCATAAACAAGACATTATTTTGTAGTTTTAAGTTTTAAGCTTTATGAATTGATTGTGGATGTGTTTGTAGGAAATTTTCAGAATCACAGTGTTTCTTCATTGTCTTCAAATAAGCATCATGGTATTGATTATCAGTCTTTGTTGAGAACAGTACATGAGGATGCTGAGTGCAGCCATACACATGAATTAATAAATGAAATCAATGTGCAAGTGTGAAGCAAATATAGAAGAGGCTTTGAATATACTAAAGAAGTTGAATCTTTTAAAAGTTTGTGCAAGTTTTTACTAATTTAATTTATTTCTGTTCTTTCAGCAAACTAATCATCAATGACCATTGCTATTTATTTCAGAGTAATCTACCACAGTAAAACTTCAGCTGCATTAGGACCCATTTCTGCAGCCTTTGCATAGCTATAAAATTTTCTGTCGTCTTCTGCTATTTATTTGTCATGTGGTTAATTTAGTTTGTGTGTCCTGGAGTGAGAGTAACAGTATCTCTGACATGATTAAAACTCACAAGCTTGTCTACTGCCCAGTTGAACTATAGCATTTTGTTAGTACAATGTAGAGACAGATATGTACTAGTACAAAATGTGATAGTGGCAAAAAAATAGACGTGGTAGAAATGTGAGGCGAATAAAAGAAATGTCAATACAGCTTTGGTATTAAAAAAGTTTGGGCTTATTGCTAGAAGTTATAATAGATGAGGCAGCAGTTGTTCTATCACCCAAGTGTATGCCTCTGGGTATGATTTGAGAGTGGTTCCAGAGATCGGAACAATTAAACTTATTGGGAGGTAATACTGTTCTTTCTTTGCCAGGTTCCATCAGCAAAAGAATCTGTACTTTGTGCAGTGTTTTATAAGATAAGTGAGCTTAAGTTCTTGCACAAAAGTACCCCAAAAGGAGGAAGAGCTTCTGGATCTGTAGATTGAGGTAGGACCTAGTGGATAATATCTTGAGCACCCAGGAAACTTCACTTGAAGCCAAGTATTGTGTACTTTGAAGCTAAAACACTTGAGAAAAATCTTAATTGGAGATATTAAGAAATTCCTATTTCATAATTATTTTATCACTGTAATTCTTATGTGGAGAAAAATGTCCCGCATTGCTTGGTTCATAATTTGGGACATTACTCCTCCACTCATGGTTTGTTTCCAGAAATTAAATGCCCAGGGCTGAGAATATTTATTCAGTTGGGTTTGTGCATAAAGTCTTCCTGTCTACTCTTTAGAGAGAGGATTTTATTGTTACTGAATTAGGTTGGGAAATGAAGACTTCAGCCCAAATTATAATTATTTTTCTGCATCTGCTCCAATCATTTACATGGTTTATGCTTGTAAATTAGGTGTTAATGAAATCCAAGTGGAGTAACAGTGTGGAACATCAGAACTGCAATTGACTGGAGGAGTAGAGAACATTTGGATATCTCTGAGGAGATCACTTCACTTGAGCAATAACTCTGGGGCGTTATATGACATGCACAGAAACAGCATTCTATTACAGAAGTTATCACAGATATAAAGAGAAAAGAAAAATCCATCTTATTCAAGAAATTGTACTTTTTGTACTTTTCTTCAGAATGGATCTTTTTCTTTTTGAAGGGTTTTTTTTTCCCTTGTAACACTGTTGCTCAGCATTTTTGTGCCAAATAAGCAGCTGTTGCATTTATCAGAGTATATGCCCCTTTCACAAGTGTTTTCTACTCTACCTGCCTGAAAACACCCAATAGCAGTCATCCCTCCAATACTTCTTATTTTATGTATATCCGCTATAAAGGCATTTTGTGCTTTGAATCCCTTTTATGAAAGTTATAAGCCACTGGTGTTAAGGTTAGTAACTTTAGAAAACTGAATTGTAAAAAGTTAAATGTAGAATTATAGGGAACCTTGACATTGTTTTAAATTTTGCACATGATTAACTTCTGGGCAGTATTTGCCTGAGATGTGCAGGAGAACGCTGCTGATCGTGTGATACTGTGTAGAATGCAAACACAATATAATGCCTTAGCTCTGAAGCTATATATTTGTGATACTCTAAATATACCTGCCCTTTTATCATTATTTACTTGAAAGTGACATTCAAATCCTGAAGAGAATATTCATCATCTTAGAGTGATGAAAGAATGAATTAGGGCTGATTTAGTATGTGGAAGGTGTCTTCGGTGCAGGTATCTCCTTGAGTCATGCTGTCACTGTGATATTCTCTCTAGACCTCAGTGATGGCCTTTTTCTGATTAGGATTTACCAGAGGGAAATGAGGGGGAAACAGGTGATTTCCAGAACTCTCATTGAACCAGTCTTGAGAGTGTTTAAAAGTTGATGTAGACTGACAAATTAGGTTTTTCATAGTTCTAATGCTTCTGATTTAACAGCTCTAAGAAGCTTTACAAAGGTATCTCACTAAACTGACTGAGATTGAGAGTTAAGAATAAATACAAAATAAAGTGACTTAAAATGCAGAAATTAATATAGTGAGGGCACCACAAATACCTTTCCCTCAGAGCGATAGTCTGTGAAACTAAACCCAGACTTGGTTCACCTGCTGGGAACAAGTTGATCCAAAAGAATAGCAGCTTTGTTCTGAACTGTGTAATGCTTGTGCAGATCTCTCCTAACACCAAGCAGCACTGACCACCTCATGCCCTAGAAGGAGTGAGAAGACAGTGTATTGAAAGCAATCGTTCTTCTTCGTTAAAGTTCTCTGTGTCTCCAATTATGCAAGTGTTATTAAACAGTGAAAGAGCATATCTATTGCTGTGACTCTCATAGGATCAGATCATGGATTAGAGCACTTAGGTGATAAGAGCTGAATGCTGGGGTGGTACAGGATAACCACATTTTGTACTGGAGACTTGTGTATTTGACTGTTACTATAAAAGTAATGTTTCTTCTTACATATTTGAATATCGCACCCATAATCTGCATAATTAGAAAGTCATTAATAAACTTGGTAAGGTCTAAGCCGTAGAGCTTATTAAGTCTGTATGCAAAATAATTATAAAGATGTTTGCTGAAAAGCAATTGTATTAGTACTAAAATGTCTCCAAATTTCTGATAACATCCGTTACCTGAAGACATTAATTCAGATGGCAACACATTTAATTTTAAAGGAAAATTACAAATTAAAAAAATGAAACAAATGAAGACAGAAACGTAGAAAGGTAGTTTAGTGTCTGTTGCAGTTATGGCTATTTTAGTGCGTAAGATACCCAGTTATGATCTCCAGTGGTGCTTTGGGTAGAATGAGGGGAGCAGCAGTCCATGGCAGTACAACCCCAGAAGAGCTGTAGCTCCCAGCAGCGGGTGGTTCAGGGAGTTGCTGAGCCAGAGGTGGCCTCTTGTAGTGGACCTTCCTATCTTTTGTGTTCATAAATTTCAGTCTTTGGCTTTAGAGCTCATGTAAACTTTGCATCTTGGAACAGGACCACGCACAATATTCAGCATGCAAGCTCTGATGTGCTTGAAAAAGGACTTAATGATACACTGACCTTTCTAATGTTTTCTTTTTAGTCCCACTGGAGAAAGCTCTCTTGTTTTGATTTGCTTTGTTGTGGATTTTTCCTGTTTCCTGGCCAGACCATATTGCTCTTTCTGTTTCCCTCACTAGGACAGCGTGTGAATGCTGCCCCCACACTTCCCACACCCTCCCCCCCCGGGTTGTTTGGGCTTGCTGCTCACCTTTTCACTTGTTAAGTCTTTCAGAGAGGCTGAATGTGTTCAGTATTGAATGATAAATTTTTTCCAAAAGTTTATTGTTCTCTTAAGTTGCCCTAAGTGGTAAGGATTTTTATTTGAAAATACCCTTTGTTAATATTACCTATATCTCTCCATAAACAATCCCAGGGGTTTTGCCATCCATTAGAGAACAATGAGGTAAGGGTTAATGTTAGGTAAAAAGGGCAGTTTTAAGTTAATCTGATGGACTATATGAAGCTAAAGAGTGGCTTCATATGACTTCATAGAGTGGCTGATATAAAAACAAAATATTTGGTAGATTATCATTCCTAAATATAATTACTTATGTGTATCAAGTGGCAGGACAGTTCCTGTGTGTTTGAGATTTAAGTATTCAAATAAATCTACAGAAGTTTCAGGTATATAACAATACAAATTTCAAACAAAAGTATTTTTGCCAAGATTAATATAATTATCTTAAAATTAAATTAATTGAATTTAAATTAAAACTCTGAATACAGTATAACTGTAACATGTTCTCTCCAAGTTAAAAAGAAAGAAACCCAAGCAAACTCTCAATTTTGAGTTTTTGCGATTGAAAACCATATGTTTAGTGGTTGTATTCAAGTCAGATTTTTTTATCTGTAATCTTGTAAGATTTTGAAAGATAATTTCACATAGGGTCCTGGAACAATAGATGCGTTCTGAATAATGATGGCCAATGTAGGTCCAGTTGACATGAATTAGGTTTCTGTGGCAAGAGCGAACCATACAGTTACTCTATGTAAACAGTTCTTCGTATGGATTTAAAAAGCAGATTCTTTTTTTACTATTATTATACAAATTTACTGAAATTAGGAACACATCTTCATTAAAGTCATCCTCCCAATTTCTTGCAGTTTTATCTAACAAATATAGTGGCAATGATAATGATTTTCACACATGTCAAAAGATTGTGGAGAATAGTCTGAAAAATGACAGATTCATATTTCCAGAATTTGTAAGACTGAAGGAACTGAAATTACCTGGGGGCTTTATTTTGTTTGGGTTTGTTTTATTTTTAAATCCAGACTTACTGAAGAACTTGGAAAAATATTATCTCATCGTATGCAAAAAACAAAAACAACAAACCAAACAAGCTCAAAGAAGTTGAAGCTCATAATTTTGATTCTTATCTCTAGGAATATAACATATCGCCCTGGGCCATGTAGGTGAAACTACTGGAAGAATATCTTCCTGAAGGTTAGTCTGTCTGAACTCAACAGAATTTTTAGAAAACTGGGGAAAGGTTTGTTACTATAGTTTGCAGGCAAAGGTAAAAAGCACTGTATAATATTTTTGTTTTCATTTCCTCTTCTTAAACGTGTATTTCTGTACATAAAACTGTTTTTGAAACCCTAATGAAAACAATATATCACTTATGAAGAATTCTACCTAAAATCTTGGAAATCTTATATCTCCATGGTTGTTTAATTTGTCAAACTGTGAAAAATTCAGCCTCAGAAATTTATCTCATACATCTTCTCTCTGGACATATCAAAGCAGTAGAAGGTAATAAGGGATATATTGTATTCATTTTTTTTCCTCTTTAAAGCATATACTATGACTGGTACATAGGTCAAACAATCTTATTTTGGTTTCTTTCTGATCATTTTCTCAGACTGGGAATATAAATCAGTTTTTGTTACTTGACATAGATTACTTTTCTCTTATTCCCCTTCCATCAGCAGCCTGTTTTCCTCCCTTTATACATGCTTAAAAACAAAACACTTGGTTTTATTCCTATCTACTTTGCTGTGAATATTAAACAGATTTATGAAGCACTTTGCATATAATAAATAGAGCGTATCTTACTATTCATGAACATTTTTCTAATACTTAAATGCTTCTTTGCCAAACTCTTGTTTTAAAGACTCATTAGTTTATAATTACAACTTGAACGTAATTGTTTGATCTGGAACCTAATAATTGAGGTAATAATCTGCTTCATTTAAATATGAAGAATTGTTTGATATTGAAAAATAGAAAATGAGTGAGATAGGGAGAAAGAGGAATTCTTTGGCCAAACATTGTATAGCATATTTTCCCTGTCCATGGTCATGTACACTTTGGATTTATTAAGTCTTTAGTTAGTGAATTAGACAGCAAATGCATATGGCTAAAAATTATGATTTGTTTCTTCTGTGAAGTGACAACTTTAGTGATTATTTCTGGCAGCAGTGTGTAAGTCCTGCTTGGGGAGCTTGGAAAGGTGTGAAGTCAATAGCTGAAGAGTGCCGTCTCTGGAAAGGAGTTATCGGGCTGGTCTGTGCTTAAAGGGACTGTTTCAGAAAGATGCCTAAGCTCTCTTGGCAGAGTTGTGCTGATCTTTGGGTGCAGATCAATGAACTGTGATAAATGTAACTGGTGATTGAAAAAATTGTTATCCCCACTTGCCTATTCCGATTTGCCTGCAGTAATTTGTCTTTATTGTAGTTTAAGCAAAGACCAGGGACGGAAGCAGCTGATGCACAGGCACCTGTTTAAAACCTTTAAACGTGTGTTTTGAATTCCAGGGGTGCAGCACAGTCTTAAATTACTATCAATTTTGGATAACTAGGTGCCCATTGATCAATGGCTGGCATGGTGTTGAAGAGGGTAAAGGTGTGTCTCAGCCATATTTAGGTTAATATATGACAATGACATTATGGTTCATCACGCTTAGTATTTATAAATATTTTTTGAAGAGTTCTGTAATATGGGCCTTGCAGGATTGAGAATTATCAGTAAGATCATGTTGGTTGCAGCCAACATTCCCTTCCTACTCTCATCGTGAAGCAGTAAGGGAGGTGTGTTAGTACAACAATCTGTGATTCTTTTCTGAGCTTTGTTTTTAATATTTTTATAGTGTAATATAAAAAGCCTTGTATATATTTGTACCCTGGGAAAGTCCTTTTCTACTTAACTGTAGGTATAACACTAGATATAGATTAGGTCTGAATCGCGCATGGATAAACTTGACTCTGAAAACCCTACTGTTGCTAAATCTACATCGTGCAAGTGTAAGTGACAGGTAGAGGAGAATTTTAAATGAAGTTCATTTAATCTGCTGATAGGCAATGCTGATACATGCAGTGAAAATAGTCATCCAGAGCTTGGTATGAGTTGTTAATCCTGGAAATTTTTGTTTTAGAAAGGAAGGACACTTTCACTTACTTCATTATGTTGCATATAAATGAAAAGTAGGCAGCAGATAAATATCTGTTGTCATGACAAAGAAAGCAGTTGTAGCATTTACAAGGAATTCTTCGAACTTGTGTTTACTGTTTTATTATTGCTTTCACATCTCGAGCAGAGCAAAATTATTCATTGTGGATTATATCGTTTGTTTCCATTAGCACATGAATCAAAGGAAGTTCAGCTCAGTCAAACAAAGGGAAAAAATGGATGTCGGTGTCTATGATTAATTTAAACAATAAGTTGTTGAGTGTCCAAAAATACATTTTAATGTCGAACATGAAAAGAGGTAATGTGTAATATTGCAATTTTCAAACTGTGGCAGTAGCTCTGAGATTGCTCATAGCACCAAATGAAAATGTTACATCTGTTTGAGAAAAGATCAGGCTTTAAGTTCCCTGGGGGAGGGCAGGGAAGAAAATGATACATAAGGGTACACAAATGATTGATTCTAGTCATATGAAATCAGATCTCGCAGGGATCAGTTAGCATCTCCAGTAGAAAGGTTTTACGTATTGTTTTTACGAATAAATCATAGGTAAAACAAAAACTGTTTAGAGGGATGCACATTATCCAGACTACACTTTAAGCGTGCTACGGACGTAGAGAAACCAGGGAAGAGAGCCAGGTTACTTATAGAAGGGCTTAGCAGCAGTGTGGGAAGCACTGTGACAATACATCTGTACAACCCCTTGAGCAAACTCACTTCTTGCACAACATGTCATCATATTTGCCTGGTCGCATGTGCTGGGTTTGGCTAGGGTAGAGTTATTCTTCACAGTAGCTAGTACGGGGCTATGTTCTGGATTTGTGCTGGAACCAGTGGCGATAACACAGGTATGTATGCAGGGCTCACACAGAGCCAAGGCCTGTTCTGCCTCTCACCCCACCCCACCGGCAAGTAGGCTGGGGGGGCACAAGAAGCTGGGAGCGGACATGGCTACGACAGCTCACCCCAACTGACCCCAGGGATATCCCACACCATGTGATGTCATGCTCAGTGTATAAAGCTGAGGGAAGAAGGAGGAAGCGGGGGGACAGTGGAAGTGGTGGCATTTGTCTTCCCAAGTAATTGTTGCATGTGATGGAGATCTGCTTTCCTGGGGATGGCTGACCCGCTGCCTGCCAATTGGAAGGACGGAATGAATTTCTTATTTTGCTTTGCTTCCATGGGTGCCTTCTGCTTTCCCTATCTTACTGTCTTTATCTCAACCCAGGAGTTTTCTCAGTTTTACTCTTCCAATTCTTTCCCCCATGCCACCGTGGGGGAGTGAGTGAGCGGCTGGGTGGGGCTCAGTTGCTGGCAGGGGTTAAACCATGATACTTTGCAGTTCTGTGTTTTCAGATGTGTGATAATCCCATTTGAAAGAGGGAAGTCTGACTCAGGGAGTAGCCATTGATAGGCAGGAGAATCTGAATATCCACTAACTGTACTGGTAGGTCCTGCATCACAGAGCCACCGTTTATATTGGATGTATTGAAAGTGGTGCTTCTGTACTGAAATGGTGCGGGTCCCCAAAAAATTTTTTTTTTTTTTTTTTTTTTTTTTGCAATACAGTTGTTTAGCAATACATCACTTGGGCACTTCCTAGTCTCACTTCTGTCCGATGTAGATACATCCATGTATTCAGAATAAAGTTTTCATCAGAAACTTCTTGCCGATGCTACCTACAGACACGTCCCTGCTGTGAAATGAATGAAACGGAGTCCAGAGATTCCCATAGCTAACAGAGGCTTTAGCTGCTGCATCCATTTTACACGGCACAGCATCATTAGCTCTTACTCAGGCCCAGTTGCCTCTATCACCGTTCTCAAGTTGTTTCAATTCAGTTAACGCACTGTACCAGAGAACACCGCATAAACCAGCTACTGCTTAACACCAGTCAGCCTGGGGATCTTTGCTGTTTCTCATTGCCCCATGCAGACCCTTACAAGTCCTGATTATTCACTCTCCAACATAAGTGTAGGTTCTATTCCAGAGAGCCATCCTTACAATATTTTCATTACTTTTGCATCCTACCTACTTACGTTTCCATATTTTTTCTCTGTGGACTTACAGAAGTTGCCTGCAGCCTTACTACTTCATATTAAGTTTTCACCTCATGCCCCTCCATTCCTAATTATACAGAATAAGCAAAAAGAGGAATTAAAGACCACCCACATTTTGAAAATGTGTTTTATTTCTGGGTCATTGAACCAGTTCCCCAGTAGGAGGAAAGTTTGTGTACATGGAAGCAGTGATTCCTCCTCACTAACCTGAAAGTATGGCATAAGCTCTTCCAGAAGCTGGATTCCATTGCTAATCTTGCTGTTTTCTGTTTCAATTATGACTTGTATTTTCTTTTCTTCTAATGTTAAATATATAGTTGTATGAGTATTGTAAAATGACACCATAAGTAGGACATTTCAGTCACTGATTCACACGTTCCCAGTTTTTTTAATAATTAGATGGAGGGGCTTTTACATCGCCATGAACAGAAAAATGATCCCCCTACATCATGTTTTAGGAGAGTTAAAATGGAGTAGTGTAACTGTAATGATTAAAAAGGTTCCATGAAGCCATTTGCAAGAAAAAGACTGTGAATCACAGAGCACCATTCAAAGGCAACACTTGGCCTATTCTCTGGGCCTACAGTTACTATTTTTTGCCCTGTCTTTGGATAGTGGTATCCGTACAATTGGCACATGGAGCTGAAAACCAGGGGCTTTATTGCAGTTTTTCACTTGCAGGCTGGAGGTGCATTTGCACGCATTCAGAGTCAAGCATAGTTAGAAATAGTTTACCATATGGCTTGTGGGGTTATGGCTCCAGGAAAGTAATTTTTTTCAGAATTAGTCTTTTTGGCTGTTTAGTTCTGGCCATCAAGCTGTAGCTCCTGAGCTAGGACCATCGGGGCACAGTATTTGTGCTGCTTGCTCATGCATCTGGAGCTGTGGTTTTCCCTCCTCTGGCAGTGCAGGGAAAGGAAAGATTCTGCATGATGATATGCAAGTTACCAGGCCACAGGTACAGTGCTGTGTTTAAAACTTTTGGCTGTTCAGGATCTTCCGATTCTCGCCCCCATCCCACCAGGGGGGAGTGAGCGAGCGGCTGGGTGGTGCTTCATTGCTGGCTGGGGTTCGATCGCAACATCCCATATGCAAGCTAATACATCTCTGTACAAATCATAATTCTGGAAACCTTTCTACAGACAAATCCAGGCATGTGCAAGGCAGTGCAGGCTAACAGCTGCACCTGACTCCAAGCTGAGCATGTGGATCCTTGGGAGTAAATGTGTACTGTGCTGCACCTGTATTTTATTCGAGAGATTTTCCTTTTACTCAAGCTATCCAGACCCTCTGTGAATTTGTTCACAAGGTAACTTCATTGAGCAAATTTTACAGTTTCTGAGCAAACAAAGCTTTCCGTTTGCTTATTTTCTTCTTACCCATTACATCTTCCAAAACCCAAGCGTTCTTTTGGGAAAAAGATATTTCAAGTAGGAAAAGCCTCATATCATATCTAGTTTCAATCCATTTTCCTTAACCTTTTGTATGTTTTGGATCTGCTTTTAAGTCACTGGAAAAGTCTCCTATTCAGTAAATAAAAAAAAAAAAAAATGTAGTTGTATAACATTTCATCATGACCTGGAAGTGAATAAGTACTGCTTCCAGCTATGATTGATCAGGATTGTCACTTGTTAAAGGCAAGCGAAAGCGTGCTGTGCTGCAGTGTGTAGATTGATTAGAAAGAGCTCTGACCTTGGCACCACTTACTGCATCAGGCATCTGTGAGGACGGTTAGATTGGTTCCAGTGTTTGTGTTAGCCCATTTCCCAACCTCCAGGCTGTTAGTCTAGTGAGGACACGGACAGGCAGTTGGCACTGGGTTGAGTTCAGGATGCTGCAGTGGTTGCTGCAGCGGTTTCTTTGCCCCGGTAGTTGCTGCCTTACAGTGGAAGCTGGGAAAGCTGAACACACACTGCAGGCTGCAGCCTGGGCTCCTGGTGCTGGGAGCAGGAACCCTTTCTCCCATCCTACCTTAAGCCAGCACTGATTCTGTATGAACTCTTCAAAGGCACCGGGCTGCTCTTCTAGCGTGAGCACCTCTGGCAGAGAAGGTCACCATCCCTGGGGTATCTGCTCAGTTCTTGGTAGAGTGTTCACTAAACTGGATCCGTGAAGCAGCCAACACTTTTACAAATGATGGGGGTTCTTCAGCTTTATCATTTGACATATTCATTTAGTTCAGGGAGCAGCCAGAAGGGTATAGAATTTTATATGGATGAGACTGTCTGGAGAATGTATTTCCAGGGAACTGCAACAGGTTAAACAGAGATGAGTCTCCAAAGCCATCACTGTTTGATTATCTACCCTTAATTTCTGTAACTTATATATGTTTACATATGTATATTTATATGTACATATATGCAGTTCTGTATTGCATATATTCTATCTATAACTTTTGTAAAGTGAAGTAATGATTTAATTTTAGATGTTTTTTCACCTGGAGCCACATAGCATGAAACAATATTATAACTAATTGCAGCACTGAACTGAAAAGTGGAGTAGATTTTATTTTAGTTTGTGTCACTTGCAGTAATTTTTAATATTTAGTTAAGTCCAAGGTCAAAGTATATCCAAATGGCCTCTGGGTGAGACTGAACTGACAACCTGTTGTTTCAGTGTTTTGCCTAGGTGAGTAAATGGGATGCAAACTACTGGAGGGCTATAGAGAGGGAGGCTCATTATCTGTTGTTGTTAGTCATGCTGCTCTGTTTATAAAAGAATCCTGGGCCTCAGTCCCTACTGCTCTGCAGCTTTTGTGTGATTGATTTTATATCAGTGATAAATAGATGTGGCATGCTACTAAATCATTATGGTAGAATATTACATTTAACTGTAGTGTAGGGTATAATTTTAAAAGATGGAGCTTTAAGAAGAATCATTACATCGGTTCACTTATTTAAAAATAAAGTTGTGTATAAAACCCACTTTTTTAGAAACTTTTGAATAAATAATAAAAATGTACAAAGATGTACTTTTATAAATTCTCCTGCACCATTAAGTATCTGCTGGCAACACTGATGGGGGACAGAGCTTTTAGTTTTGTTAGGTTTGAATACCATCCTACAAAAGGAATCTTCTTTCATCAATATTTCTGTAGCCTTTGTGATCTTATCCCTCTTTCCATCCTGTGTGGTAATATTGTCCTTGACACTGTGGTATGTGATCATAATTGAAGAAGCAATTCCTGTTATTCTAATTCATGCTGGTATGACCCATCACTCCTTGTAGTCTATCCATGTGTGGTTGTGTACCAATCTTAAGGACGTTAAGGCTTGCAGAGTGAAGTACCCAAATATTTACAGGAAAAAATAGGCTCGAGACCAATCCAGCCATCACTCTGCATCTTTCTATGCAATATATATGAAGGCTTTTAATTAGTTGAAAATTTAGTTACCTTCTTATCTCTTTGCCCTCCCTATGTATGTTCAGTCTAAAAAGACGAACATTATTCTTAAAACATCTCTTGCAATAAATACATAATGAAATATTTTCTATGCTTGCACCTTCTCTTTTTTTTTAATAGTCCTCTAAGTAATATTTAATAGAAAGTACTGAGTACTCTGATAACAGCCTTGTTTTCTGATGGACTTTTCATTGAAGTAGGTACTGTTGGTTGTAGTGGGGAATCAATAGACCCATTGCCACCAACAGAATTTAACTAAGGAAAGCCATTATGAGAGCAAAATTTTTAAAAAAATATTGTTCTCAGTTCCTTTTCATTACAGATACTTCTTCCGTCCTACTGGAATATGCTGCTGCAGTAAGAGGAATAGTTTGGGTATATATTCCCTTCTAGAAAAAAACTTAGTGAATGGGAACTGGCTTGAGATTTTCTAAATAAGTAAATTAATACCAGCAAAGGTATGTATGCTTTCATAAAATCGGGATTCCATCTGGACAGTGATAAGCAAATGTGTCTGGAAATCTTACATATTTATTCCCACAGTTGCATTTAAACTACTGTGGTTATTTTACATTGTGATCAAGAGAAATATGGAAGTGCAAGGAAGTCAGCTAAATTTGTTCTGCAGAAAATGCAGTACAGAATAATCCTAGAAAACAGTTGGATGCAAAATTCAAAAGCCCTGCCTAAGCTTAGGAAGCTGTAAATGTTTTGAAATTAATGAATTTCCAGCTATGGTGTTCTGTAATTTGAAAACAAGCAGTGGTACCATTACAGTAATCAAGATAACAAACTAAATAAAATGCTTACTAGGTACACGAAAGACAGTCACGTCTGCTGTGCCATTTACAATGATGTGTTTGATTTTTTGAATTAGCCGTCAAATTAGCAAATAAAAGGATTGTTTCCTACACAGTTGTGTGAATAGTAGTCCAGCTCCAACTCTAGAATAAATTTGTTTGCCATCATGAAATAATCCTCAAAATTGGAAAATTTGCACATATAAGTGTAAAGCCAAGCAATATACAGTGAAGAACATGATAGGTGAATGCTTCTTAATGATGCCTTGTGTTACTGGCTGCATGATAAACTGAGTTTAGGTGTTGCCTTTCTTAGTTTTGCAGTGTCCAATCAGCTATGAACAGTGAAGGACATATGGAATTTTAGATTCATTTATCCAAATTCTAAAACACTGCATGACTGTGCTTTGTTTACACGATGCAGTCCGTATTTAAGATGACCATGGGATCAGTTCCATAGAAATAATAGAATTTATAATCTATCTTGTGAAATGTTGTTACTCAAGATCGAGTAATGGTGAAGTCCTGGACTTCCCTGAGTGCACTCCTGTGCACTGCCCCATGACTGTGCACTTCCCTGGTTTACAGTTATGAGATAAATACTTATGTAATTTATGTCATTTACTTATACTGGTTACATATTTAAATGTCTTTGCAAGCTTCTAGGTCAGTCTTCAAAATAAAAAGTACCATCGACTGTAATATTTTAATTAAGAACTTTCAATTTATTTTTTTAAATTGATTTTTAATAAACATTTCAATAATAATATTCCAATGATTTATAATGACCAAAAGCTAGCAGGACTAGCTGTAGATAATTGTATTTTCCACTTGTATTTCCAAAGAAAAAAAAATAAGGGTGGGATTCTTTTTCTGGTGTTTCTTCACTACTTTCTTTTTTCTTTACAGTAAATTGCTGTAATATGCAACAAAACAACAGGACAAGCTGATTGAATTATTCAAACTTTTACAAATTTTGATGGGTTCCCCTGTGGTTCAATACCTGTCTTAGATCCCTCCATGATAGACTTGAAAAATATTTGCCTGTAACACTGCACCCTATCGGTAGGGACTGTCTAATAATATTAACTATCTCTACTAATAATACAATACTATGTACTATTATACAGTGTATTCTGTTTAATACTAAACTCTACTAGCAACCTTCAGCTTCTCCCTCCTTTTTGTCTACACATCCTTTCTTCTCTTGCAGTTTTTATGCCACTGTCTATCTTCTGCACAGTACCTTATTATTTCCCAAGAGGCATAATATCAGATCTCTCTTTGTATTACAGAGGGATTGGACTGACTCCATTTCCGTCATGAAAATCTGGTTATCTTATTTTAAAAAAATTACTTTATTCCATCACTAGAAGATTGGCAAATCCATGTAGTATTATAATCCATTTTCCACTTACCTCTATGTTTTTATTCTTTTTTCTTACAAAGATTTGTGTGCTGTTGTGATGGAAGAAATATACCTATAATTAGCTTGGTCTTATTTTCATCTTTTAGTATAGGTGACAGTAACATATTAACACCAAGTGTGTACAAACTTTTGAGCTGCCTCTGTGTGAGATAGCCTCAGAAGATGGAACCATGAGCATGGCATAGAGATACTGCAGTGAGCCCTGGGGAGTAGCATTGCCAGCTACGCACCATATGCACCAAAGATGGCTAAACTCTGAATTTTCATTATAAGATGTTTCTAGTAGTGTTTTCCTGTGCTGACTGAAATACCACCTTTAATCAGAGAATTTAATTACTCAAAAAATGCCATTCCTCATCGGATAGTTTTAATACAAATATTTCTTTGCAAAGTTGGCATTTCACATTTTTTTCTTTCTTTTCTAACGTACAGTGTAACTTAAGTTCTTTATGTTTTGCTTGTATTTCCAGTGAAGAATTGTCACTATCCTTGCACACCACCTCTTCACATATTCTGTGTTTTCTCTAAAGTCTAGCAGAAACTATGCTACCTTCTTTGTTAATAAAATGACTTCTGCAGAGGAAGGGCAGGTTTAACCCATCAGCAGTTGCCTGAGCTATTAATTCACCATTCTTTCTCCCTCTTTTTATTAAATTAAACTGGTAAATATGTGAGTCAAAAGATAGTTTGAACATTCTGTTCTTTTTTTTGAAATCAGGGAATGTCATCTCCTATTCTCTGTCAGTCCTACAGTTTGTTTCTTGTTTTGTCTGACTCTTCCAGTTTGCGTTATCTAAGCTGAACAAGAACATCATTTAAACTCCATGAGCTAAAGCACTGAGAGAATTATGTCATTGTTCTCTTTTCTGACAGTGCTGTATCAGAACATTTTAACAAAATATGAAAAGTGGTCACAAGATGTTTTAGTCTTGAGTTTTTATCTGCTGCTAACCTCCTGCATGTATGACAAGGTGAATACTGCGTGCACAGTATTTGTTGCTAAAAGCATCAGCCCAAAACCACATCCATTTCATAGTAAGGATGAGATCATTTAAACTAATAAGATACTGAAAACCAGAGAGACTAAAAGATTTTTTTATAAACTGACCACATGGGAAGACATAGTGTCAGTACATTTTTCTATGCTTTTGTTAAAGTTAAAAGGTTATTTCTACAGTGGCTTATTTGTATTTCTGGCTAAACTCTAAGTTGAAACTATATTTGAAGATACAAAAGATCTTAGCCAATTTTACCTACTACATTTACCTTACAAAATAGGATATCTATTTGTATATGCAGGTTTTTCTTTTTCCACATTGTTGATAATTATAAGGATCGGAGTGAGGCTACATGAATTTTAATGTATAATGTAAGCTGCAATCTTGGTTGTGCTCTGAGAGAAGAAATGCACATGCAGTAGATGGTTTTGCTTTCTGTATTGAAACTACTTCTCAGTACAAAGGGCTTCAGTGTTACAGGTCAAGATCAGAATGTAGGAACAGGGGAATAATTCAGTTCCTCGTTTGATGAAGAAATGGAATTGTTTCCTTTTAGCTTGACACAGTCACTAGACTTTTTTCTTCATATCTTCACAAATATAATTTTCAGTGTCAATATAACCAGTCTGTAATATTATATTGATGCTGATTTATAAAAGTACTTAGTGTGGGCTTATTTTAAATGCAATGTATAATTTTGTGGCAAACCTTTTAGCGGGTCTGTAAATTGACATCTTTTGTAATCAGCAGCTCAGAAACAATAGTTTTCAATCAATCAGTGAAAAAACCCTCCTGTAATACACATACAGTTCTCCAGAGAATGACTGTGCTTCATAATTCAAACATGCACTTTTCCCTTGTGAGTCATAATAGAACAGCGACCATTTGGAACCCTTTAAAACGACAAAATAAAGGGAGTTCAACACTGAAAAGAAAAAGCTGCCGGTTAAAAGCTGGAAACAATTTCAAAATGATGCTTTTTTCATGCAATAAATACTCAAACTTCAGCTTAGACCTTTCTATTAAGCAGATGTTGTTATTGGCATGGCTTGCTGCTTCTCTCTAAAAGAATCACTGCACTTAGAACAAGATTTGTACCTTTTAACTACAATAAGTGCATTAGTGGGAAAAGATGGCAGAATTAATCATGTCAAAAAATGTTGCCCTACATTTTTATAACCATTACAGGGGTATTTGCTCCAAAGGCAGTGTTCATATTTTTTTTTCTTGTATTTCTCTGTTAGCATGTTTTTCTCCTTTGCAGTGGTCTTCAGTAGGTTTTCTACACCCAGTGCCAGTTTCGTATTTTTTAACATTGCCTCTGTAAGAAGAGTTGAATATGAGATGACTGAGACTATGGATAATCAGAAAAAAAGAGACATTCTTTTTCACTACCTTTTATGCCTATACTTCATCTTTGGTAAAGACATTCCCCAGACACCATGCAGTAACAGTTAGCTATGCAATAGTTCAAGCGAAAATGAATTTTTCATCCCTTCTTGGCATTCAAGAGCCTGTTAGTACAAAAGTTAGTAAGATTAATTCCTATGCCCAGCACACCAACCAGTATGTGTACAGATGGACTTAATAATTTGGTTTTTTAATCTGTTTCACTGACAATTGAAGTAATTTTTCTCAAACAGCAGAGTAGAACAGTTAATCTTCATGTTTTCAGCAAAGGATAGCTTGCTGACCATAATTTCTCCTTATAATACATACTAACAACTAACTTGATGTTGCAGTATGCAGTCTTGGATGTTGCATTAACAGTTTAGGAACAATTAGATTTCAGTTTAGCTTGTCCCAGACCAAGGAATATTTTCAAGATGCTGAATGATCCCACCGTCTTTAAAATCTGTCTCAAACCACTTGTGAAAAATGTCTTCTGTGGGCTTTTTTTATTCCAGGAGTGATCAGCTGTTAAGGACACTAGTTGAGAGAGAGGAATGTGCTGTTATACACTTAGGGTTTAGGCTATTCAAGTCAATGAAAAGGCATTTATTATCCTTAGAAGCCTCCTCCGAGTTACATTGTGATGCTCTTTCAACCTTGGTACAGCATGATGAGTGAAGCTGCTCAGGCAAGGCAGTGAAAAGGAGTGTTAAAACTTCCCTCATGGTAACACCAAAAGAATAAATAGAAAGTCAATGAGGTGAGAAGTAAATATTTATAGATTTAAATTGTTGGCTTGTCTTGGTGGAATTAATTGCACAAATATTGGTGCACAGTGATCCACATAAAGCATTGAGATTGTGTCCTTTATCAGGAACAAATAAAGTGAAATCTGACACGACAGTGGTTTGAATGGGTAATCATGAGTGTCATTCGTGTGTCATTTGTTTTATCTTGGTTTTAGCAACACCATTCTCTACAATTCAACCCAAGGATGTGGGTGAACTGCTGTCCCGTCTGATAGTTTATATTATAAGAGTGTTTTGCTTATAATCACAATGTTAAGAAAAGAGACATACCAGAGCAGTGTCAGCCAGAACTGCACTGAGCCTTGGCCAGGGATTCCCAAAGCAGCCCATGTATGCTCTGGTCTCCAGGCATTGTTGGGCCTGGTTTAAACTGAGTGATCCAAACCACCTGTAGGATTAGTGGGGATTTCTTTTTACTGCTTAAGCCATAAATCAATGCATTTCCCTCTATGATGCAATACTAGGTGGTCTTACAATATTTTCTAATTCTGTTTATGATGGCTTATGGCAAAGAAAATACAGCCTGGGGTCATATATATATTCTTGTTGCTGAAAATAAAAAAGGGTGTTACTGCAGGTTCAAAATATTTTATCAGACTTTTCATCATTTTTTCTGGTGTGTTTACTTGCATTAAGAGCATTTAACTAACTATTTATGCTCTATTTCATGTCATAGTAGCTCTAATCCATCTTGTGTTAACTAAGATTGGTGAAATAGCTTGAGGGCTTGTTCACTGATAATTATTTTAAATAAATATTTGTACAGTTAGGGTTTTTTTTGAAATGCTACAAATCTGGGGGGAGTGATTTCATGATATTACATTGTAAATAGATTTTTTTTTTCCCCTAGGATGAAGTATTATGAGCATTTTTTGTGATTTATACCTTTGAATATGATGATCAGAGGAAATACAAATTTGATGATAATATTTATTTCTCTTCTAGTGAAAGGCCAAAACTATGAGGAACTGGCTGCAGTGTATTCAAAATATATGCAAGAAAAAAATTATTAGTAAGTTCAAGATGGAATAGTGAAGTGAATCTGTGAATCTCTGAATGAAGCTGTAGTCAGAATCTCCAGACATACCAGGTGGGATGTGGAGCCATGGCACTAAGCTATGCCAGGGCTGCTTACTGGCTGCTAGTTTTCAGCACTTTATTCCACGTCTCACTATGCTCTGGTTGTTCTTAGAAGCCCAGCCTCAGCATATAAGAATCCTATGATTTTCTCGGAGTTTCTGGTAATCACAACTATAGAGAAAAATGGAAAATGCAAATGGTAAAGACTGAAAAAACAGAAGGGCAACAAAAACTATTATTTTTACACACATCACAATTTAGACTGATGTGAATTTCATGTGCTGTCATTTTACTTCAAAAGTTTATGGTGACACGGCTGATGAGATCACACACTCAACTAACCTGAGCAGGATTTTTCAGCGGTGAGAAAAAGGGAATAATAGTCTGAGTTCTCGTAATTTTATTAATTCACTGCAGGGCTCTCTATAGTTTTGAAATGGAAGGATCTACGTGGCAGAATTAACCTTTCTCTTCTGTTTGCAAGTGCCTCCATGGAGGGCCCTGCTAACAAGACACCTATTTAAAATAATCCTGGGGAGCAGCTAAGTCTGATTTATTATTTTTTTTTAAATCCTAATTTTAGAGCACCTATTTTTGTAATGTATTTTAGATGAACCTTCTCTAACAGTACCCTTTATTTTCCTTTCACTTGTCTGAAGAGGAAACTATAGTGCGTGAAGGCATACGTTCCACAGAGTTCTTTAAAGCAGCAAACTACTAGAGTTTGTAGAAGTGTTGAGCTGCTCTGAGTTTTGCAGAGTATCTTGGGGGTGGTAGTGCTGACCACCAGGATAAGGAGGCTGATAAAGCCATACTGTCCTTAGACTGGCCTGACAGCATGTGTTCAGATTACATTGTATAGCACTACTTTATTTTGGTTGGTGTTCCTCCTACAACCACATTCTTTAAAGCATATCTGGTCATTTATTTATTAACCTTTAATTTTGGTGTTTTGTTGTTTTGTTTTTTTGTTTTTTTTTTAAAGAACAGTAAAGACTGGGCTCTGTGTCCTGACTGCACTAACAGCATAGCGGTGTAGCTAGAGGCCCGCCAAAGGAATCAGTTATGATTTGGAAAATGGCAAGCCCTGGGTCCCTGCCAATCTGCAAAGAGTGGGCACTTTGCTATTTCTGACAACATGTGTGCAATTTTAAATGACAAAAAACAGGTTTTTTTTTCTCTGCTTCTTTTGCAACAGCAGGTGACATGTTGACATTAGAAATAGCAGGCAATGCGATGCCTTATGATTGTGCACTGGAGTACAAGTCAAATTCTTGAACGCCAGTGATAAAAAGATCCATTATGTAAGATTTGTATGTTTGCAACAATGCTTCCATATTATACTATTTTTCAATAGACTGTTTTGGTAAGATGTTATTTTGATAAAATATCGCATGTCCATATTTTTTCTGTGAGTTTTGGAAAGCATTTATGACGTATATCAATAGTGAGACAGTATTTTCAATTAATGCAACGGTTGATGAAAAGCAAAATTCCCACCTCTGTACAACTGGATAACTCTGCATTTAGATATGCAAGATCTCAGAAGCTTCTGTCTCAGTCCTCCCTTTTTTTTTAAAAACTTTGATTTTTTCCCAATAGTTATGATAAACAGTTGCTTAAGAATTTCTCTCCTTAGGATATAAACACAGCAAAAGAATCAGAGGTCTGAGTAGTGCATTCAGCGTGAAGACTTGGTTAAACCCATTTGATGAAGTAGCTGACACGAGTGAAAGAAAGGAGGAACAAAAGGCCCGTGTGTGTGCTTAGTACTTAAGCTGGAGAAGTGTTGGGTCCCAGCCTCAGACTTTTGTAACGTAACGATTGCGACTGCACGCAGCACCGCTGTGCGTAGCCTTCAGGAGTAGGAGGTGTAGCCAGGGCTGGTGAATCTGAACCAGTGTCAGGATTCCTGATGGCTTTCCATAGCTCATGCTGGGAGCTGGGGCTACGCGCTATGGAGGCCTGGGGTGCTGGCAAGCAGTGTGCTGTAACCTACGCTTTAGCAACCAGCTGAACCTTCAAAGTGAGGGGATGCTACACTGAGAAGAGTGGAAAACAGATAAAGGGAATACCTGGACTTCAAAAGCCTGAGAGCGAGTTCCCAATCTGTTTTGTAACACGTAGTTCATGCCTACAAATGCTGTTTGTTACTGTCGTTGTTTAGCAAAGGCAGATATCACCATCTGCACTTTCACTAATGCCTGACAGAAGTGCAGTGTGCGTATTTGGAGAGTGACTGCTCCTCTTGTGTTTCATACTTGTAGACTGTTTGTAAATAAAATAAGGGAAAAGCATTGTAGTGTGGAATACAAATCTTTCTTGAGATCGGTAAAGACAATAACTGAGCAAAACAGTTGCTATTTGAGTTCCAAGCAAGTGTTTTTTAAAGAAGATAATTTGTACCTTTTTAATTATGGAAAACTTGCATTAAGCAATGGCATCTAAGAGCTTGACAAGTTAAAAACATAACAAAATGATCTTAAGACTCAGCAAATACTCCTTGATATGAGAGACAGCTTTCCAACTGGCACAGTTTGAGTTTTATAGCAATTACATAAATGACAGCAATTTTGTTTTATAAAAATTAGTTGTATGAACAGTGATTTCTAAGTTTATGGTCTACTAAGTATTCTTCAGCACATGCCACTTACTTTAAAGGAAATAGCTTCTTTATGTGCTATAAATTTACAGATGGAAAACGGTAATAAAACTGCTGATAAAATTTTGGGTTTACAAGCTTATAAAACAGTGTAGTTAGGCTTATTTGCTTTTAGAGAACTTTATTATTAATTGCATGAATACAGTTTTGATGACAAGGAAACTTTGTCGTGTTAGTCGACTTATTTTGCTGTGGCCATCCTGAATGCTTTAGTGTTTTCTTTTTAGTTATAAAATGACGTTTGAAAGATCCTCAAGAGGTCATACACCTGCTTCAGTTATTCCTCATAGATATTTGTCCTGTCCTTCATCTTGGAAGGCTTTTAGAGCTATTTAATCAGTTCCAGTGTTGAAAAATGTTCTTCTGATATCCAAGCTGGATTCTTAATTCCCCCAACTGATATTCTTCAAGTATGATAAACATGTGTTGCTTTATGTGCCTTATTGTGTTGCATGCAAGCGTGATCTAATGTGTCAGTATTTTTAATAAATATTTCTGTGCTGGTTAGAATTGGAGCACAATCACTGTTCCCCCTGGAAAGTTGTAGATAGATTAATTTTTCTATACTGCTTATTATCTTTATTGGTTGGTGAATAATTTCATGCCTATTATGTTCTTTTTACTCGTGAATATTTGAATGTCTAAAGTCATCATGAATGATGTTTCAAACCTCATTAGGAAGTATAGAGGTATATCTTGCAGTCTGTCGGTCTCTGTTGATGGCACTACTGGTTCATTTTCTTGCTCTTTGATCTGTGAGGAATTCGCAGAAAATCCAAACAGTATAGTTAAGAGGATCCTGCCATTTGACCTGAATGTGCATGGTTCAAAAGTCTTTTTTTCCCCCTGTGTATATAAAAGGGTAAAATCTTGAAATTAAGTTTACATGGGTGGTATTTAAAAAAAATCTAGGTTATTTGGATGCATGAATTCAACTGCCATCGAATTTTAAATTCTGGACTATTGCAAAGCTGATTTTTTTCAGCTTAGCTTACCTTCCTAAGGAAGTGGAACTCGTGTTCTTATTTCCACACCACAGCACAGTAAGTGTCCAGCTCAATAATTGTGCTGCAGAGTGAAAAGAATTTATTTCTTTTCTAAAGGAATTATGAAATGAATTTTTGAAAAATGCAAAAAAGTCACCAGAAACCAGCAAGTATAGTTGGTAACAGTAAAATCTTCTCTACCAGTCTTAATTCTGAATAACTGATCAGTACCTCTACCTGGCTTGGGGAAGGTAAATTTATTTCCAAAGAAAATTCTTATGCCTTGGCACTGGGTCACACAAGTATTTTTCTGTTCTTGAAAGAAGACTTCTGCTTCTAAAGTTCCTAATAGGACTCTAAGTATGTTTCATTAACGGTGAAAACATCAACAGCACTATTGCTCTTAATCATTAAATATGGCATAAACAATATTTGGCAGACTCCAGCATCTTTATGTGCTGGAAGTCTGTGGCCCCTGGGATTGTCTTTACTTAAGAGCTGTCATAGAGGAGAATGCTGCCATCAGACTCCAAGCAAGGTTCTTTCTTGCTATCTTCAGTGAAGCCTGGCATAATCATGAATAAGTCTTTCATTCTTTTTCTATCCTCCCTCAGTACATAAACATACTCTCTGCCTGTCTTCTCTGTATTTCTATAGAGTGCTAGAAAATGAACTGTGTTGGAAAACAAGTGGAGGCTGACAGATAGCAGCTGAATGCCAGACTAGTATTCTATGTATGCGTTACAGCTGAGCTTCAAAACAGGTAAAGATTGCACTCTTCTTCTCTGGGAATGAAATGTTAACTGGTTTATAAAAACTTGGACTTAGTATTATGAGCACACCTACACATGCAAATGCTGAAAGAATATAAAGAGATTTAAAAAACTTGCTGGTCAGAAAATACATGTGAAATATTACTTAAGATGCCTTGTGTGTAACTACAATGTAATTAGAAACTGACTGATGATTTTTTTCGAACCCATTTCTGGTATTAAACCAACGTGTAATGACAATGATTCTTATCGGCAGAATACTGGCCTCAGGTATTGCAAAAGTTGAATGGTGAAGGAAGTAAGGGACTAGTAGACAGCAAGAAAATGGCTTCTTGGTTCAGGGCTGAAATACGAGTTCCTGTGTATTGTTAATTCACTTAAAATCAAATTATCTCCAACTATCCATTAATTTTGTGTTTTCCATTGCTTATTTTTTCTCTGCCTGGCTTGAAATGCTTGGATCTGATTTGTGGGGGTGAGCTAATTTTGAAAGACCAAATTGATTCATCAGAAGTTGTGCTTTGAAAATACAGGAGACTGAGTATTCTGATAAACTGCTGTCTTAAGCTAAGCAGCCAGCTTTTGTGAATAGAGAAGGTCTGAAAATCCACGAGGTAAGTCATGGAGCACAAATGGAAACATGAGGACAGTATGAGCATCTTAGAAAAAGCAGACTAGACTCTTTCAGTCGGGGCTTCATACCATTTTAACACCAGACTGAGAAGCCAGTGAGCCCAGAAGAGAGGCAGAATCTCAGATCTGGCTGCTGGCATTGCTTCTCTTAGAGAAAGACTGGCTTCATCCATGTAGGGATGGTGCATGGGTAGTGTTGATGTTTATAAGAACCTGCAGTGGCATCAGGACTGCAGAGGGACGATGGAAAGCTCAGAGGTTGTGGATGTGAAGCAACTCCCTGAGTTATATGTTGAAGTAATATTTTCTCAAGATCTGTAATTTGGCCAAATCTGACATGATTTTCATTCTGAAATCAAAATGCAGCTTCTTTACACATGGCTTTTCCTTTTACAGAAACACAGGGTTCTTAATTTGTTTCTTAATGTGTTTTATTTTTGTTAATGGAACATTTTTTAATGTCTTTCCTTCATTTCTGAAAAGGCCAGTGGTTTTTTATGCCATTCAGTCTACAAAATTTCAGCTATTGTGGAAAACTTAAGCCTGGCTGATTAAAATCTAATGGAACTGCAAGAAACTGAAGACTATTATTAATGAAGAAAAAAGGTTTTGAAGTCTCAAGAATCAGATTAAATCTCATTAGATAAATACTTTGATATATTTCCTCATTGAGATCAGTAGACATGCATTTTTCCCAAAAGTCTGGAAGTCTTTTTAATTGATATACCCAGTCAAAAGTATTGCTTCCTGTATTGGGTTTGCGTGGCAAGGTTTTGGTAGCAGCAGGGTACAGGGGTGGCTTCTGTGAGAGGCTGCCAGAAGCTTCCCCCGTGTCTGATAGAGCCAATGCCAGCCAGCTCCAGTACGGACCCACTGCTGGCCATGGCTGAGCCCATCAGCGATGGTGGTCATGCATCTGGGATAATGTATTTAAGGAGGAGGAAAAAACTGCTGTGCAACAGCAACTGCAGAGATGAGTGAGAATATGTGAGAGGAGCATCCCCACAGCCACCCAGGTCAGTGCAGCAGGAGGGCAGGAGGTGCTCCAGGCGCTGGAGCAGAGATTCCCCGTCAGCCCGGGGTGCAGCCCATGGTATGGCAGGCTGTCCCCCTGCAGCCCAGGGAGGTCCATGATGGAGCAGATCCCCACCTGCAGCCTGGGGAGGACCCCATGCTCATCGTTTCCAGCTGTCTGCAGCATTCAGGCTCAACCAAGCAATATACTGATTGAGTGTGGGACAAGGTATAGCGATGGGTTGTCTGGAGAGAGGAAAAAAATGCAAGATGGAGGCATTTGTAATTACTGAACATACAGAATGAGGCAATGTAGAAATGAGACAGGACAACTATTATTACGTGTAGTATTGGTAGTAATTGGAACAAGGAAAACAAATGAACACTGTCAAGAAGCCAACTATTGCCGCAGAAGCTCATGTCTGCTCTGACAGTAATAGTGATGATTTGTGTACACAAAGTTGAGGATAAGTAACTAAACTAAAAGAGAAATCTTGATGAATGGCTTTTGACACTGATTTTGAAATTATTATGGAGAGACTTCCTCTCCGAAATGGCTAATGGAATTGCATCTTAATCAGATAAGAGTACCTACACGTAGTTTTCACTGCAAGAGTCTGGATCTCTGTTAGATGCTGTTTCTCTTCTGTTCCTCAGGTCATTTCTGAAGACATTAGGACTAACACCCTAGCAATATAATTTTATTAGTATAATACTTTCATTTAAAAAAAAGAGATTAAAAATAGAGCAAGTTTATAGACATAAGAGATGTAACAGTGGTTTGAACTGCTAAAAAAGTACAGTCAACATCTCCTACAGTTCAAATAGACCGAAAACCAGATGTTAATGTCTTTCCTGGGATTTAATTAAATTTCTTCCATTCCAAAGCAGCATTACGATAACTGTGAAATTTTACTCAAAAATACATTCCTGTAAATCATTCAATTCCATGCCTTATTTTTCCCTAAATGTTGTTAAAAAAGGAGGTGAAGAAATTCTGAAATAGAAATCCACATGTTCCTAAAATATCTCAACAGTAAACTTTCACTTTTCAAAAATGCTTCTTCTCTGAATTATTTTTCCCTGTGCAGTTTTGTCAGAATCATGCTCTCTATGGGCATTTGCTTTGGACAAATAGGTATTTTCCAAGAGAAGAATTTCTGTTGCTGCACTCTATCTATATCAGTTTAAGTGCTTTTTCTTGTTTTGAAAATGCTTGAGTTCAGTGCTTACTGGAAGCTGGGGAGGGTTTCTCTATGCTCTGCTTACCTTGCCGAGTATTTTTTCCTCAGCAACTAGGACAGTTCAGTGTAAGAGTCGGAATATTGGCCTGCATGGGCAGCTGGCTGATCTTGTGACACAGAGCTTTGTGCAGCTGTTTTTAAAGGATGAGGCTTCTTTGGAAAGACTTAGCTAAGCTCAGCCCTGCAATGTTTGCACTAGATACTGCATAGATTTAAAGCTAAATTCAGTGTATTCTGTATGTTTCTACAACTGTCCTCCACAATCTAAGCTATATGAGTAGTATGATTTGTAGATATGGATCCCTATTAGTTCTTCCTCTTTGAGATCAAATCTCTACTCATGGGGTTCGATAGCAGTCGGGTAGTAGTAAGAGTGTTTGCATTATAAGGGATCGTGGCAGAAAGGATGTCACAGAGAAAGGTTTTGCACCATTTAAAAAAAGAGAGACTTATTTTCTAAAAAATCATTCTCTAGCTACATCCTCTGGGTAAATAATCCCTTCCCACAGTTCTTAGCCACTTCGGACCTTCCTTATCACAGAATCTCTATCAAAATAGAACACAAGTTAAAATTTGTTTCTGATAAATCTGCGTTCGGTTTATGAGCTGATTTCAGTGTTAGAATCAGGCCTTTGACTGATATCAAGTAAGTCAAGCTCTAGGGGAAGTATGTAAATATGTTCTTGCTACAGCCTAATCCATGGAGAAGAAAAAGAGATACATTCTTTATTAACAGGTGCTGTGCCTTGTGTCTGTATTGAGCAAATAACTTAAGCCTAGAGATACAACCATTCTTGTATAAAGAAAGCAAATAAAAGTGAGCATAAAACTAGAAAAAATTTAATTTTTTTTAAAAGTGGATGGTTAGTACTTAATCAGACTTTCTCATTTATAATACCTATTTAAAATGTGCATTTATATTATATTTAATTTATCTCCTGCTTGCATGCATATAATGATCTAGTACTTAGTAACAGTGTGACCTAGTAGTTGGTAGCGGGAGGTAAAGGAAAAGAAGAGCAAACAAACCATGATGTTTCAAAAGAGATTAATAAGAACTGCATCTCTGCAATTGATTGTAAATTAACATGGGATGAAATGGGAAAAAGTTGAGCGATGTATGTGCTCATAGCTTACAAGAATATAGCTGTCTCTGATTCATTCTTTAATCCTGTCAGAATTTTAGACAGGCTGCACAAAGAAGTAACCCAAGGACACTACACTTCCAAAATGATACTGCCACACTTTTTGAAAGTAGTGTTCTATAACATGTAAGGACAGCAAATGCTACTGAGAGGCATCGACTTAGAAAGGATAAGGAAAGAGTTGGTTAAATACTTTAACTGGTGTTTCCTTTGTGCCTGACACAGCATATATGTCTAGAAGGTCCAGTACAGTATTGACAGGTATGAGGATTTCTGTGGTGTGAATCACCATAAGAATGGCAGCATTGTAGCTTAGGCCTTGGAAAAGCTTTTGGAAGAATTGACTGGAAGTCATATGCCAGATATTCCACAAGTTAGGCTTTAACTTGTTCTGTACAATGAGGTGGCCGTTGTTGCTAGTCTTAGATTTTCAACTTAGATTTTCAGTGCCTTGGCTTGCTCAGTATGGGTTGTTAAGACATCAGCTGTTAGCAATCGTAGTGTTCTCAAGGCCTTTCATAATTTTTGTCTTGACTAGATAGGTTTTCTGTGTGTCACTGCTACTGTCTGGTGTTGTCCTGGAACCGTTAGTCACAGCAAATTAGCAAAATTATTATTTTATTGAGGACTAGTAAGCAGGAATTTTTTTTAGGAATGTGTTTATGATTACTTACACTTCTTAGTATGCTTGACTGTGCAGCTGACTGCAGAACACTAGATACTACAGGTGCTCTAAAGCTCCCTTCATCAACTGAAGTTTTTTTGAAAGTGAGCAATAGTATTATGTATCTGGCTGTGAGAGTCCAACAAGCTTAACAATTTAATCATTGGAGTTCAGTGTTGTACAGGTGTAACCGTTGCAAAATAGATCTTGTATTGTGTTCTCCTGTACAAATCATATTAATACAACAGCAAATGCTACTGCGCTGAGGTTGAAATAAAGGAATAAACAAAGTAAGAATCTCGGTATCTTCTATTTTACATCTCATTGATCTGGAAGAATCTCTGCTGTAGCAAGAAGACGTGCTTAGGGGCACAAGACAAAGCATGTGGCATCGTCATTGTAGTAATTACTCATCGGTTATGGATATAGACATTCAAGCTTCTGTTCTTAGTTGTGTCGCTGAATTGCTGTGCATTTATACATCATCTCTGTGTTTCTGCATCTCAACCTTTTAGAATATCATTACTTTCTATAACAAAATATTCTGAGATCCTTTAAAAAATGAGGTGTGTAAGGTGCAAAGTGCTACTGCAGCACTCAGTAAACTGGATCCGCAGCAAACAGTATGAAATATGCCTTAGAGAATCCTAATTAATTTAGAACCACAGTAAACAAATGGCTTGTCACTTTCAGTTTATATAAGTATAAAAAAAAGTGGAAGTTGGGGTTAGAAACACTTGCAAGAACATATGCTTAACAAACCACAGTAAGCAGAACAAACCAGAGAAAGTCTAAGCAGAAGCAGAGATAACCCTGGCACCATCAGCAGATTGTATGGCTACGATCCAGAATGCAAACAGAAGATTGTTCAAACAAGTCATTCATATATTTAATTAACTATGGCAAAGTGTTCCAATTGTGAGAGGTTATTTTAATATTGTGCAAATGCCATACTAACCACATGCTCACCCCTGTTCTTCTGGAGATAACAGCAAAACTCCCACTGACTTTAAACAGGAGCAAGACAGGACATTGAATATTGAAAATCGGGGGTTATATTGAGAGCAAATCTATGAAAACAGCAGACTGAAGAGAGCAGAATACGTGCTATTTTAATAGAAATCTTGGCAATTTATTACCTTTCTATACCCTAAACTGTTAAAAAAACCCATTTGGGTAGCTATTTAAATTTGTGTATTTTCCATCTTTAGATGTGTATGTGTGTATATTTGTATACAATCTAATTAAGTGTGTATATACCTGTGTGTACACAAACACACCCAGAATGCAAACAGAAGATTGTTCAAACAAGTCATTCATATATTTAATTAACTATGGCAAAGTGTTCCAATTGTGAGAGGTTATTTTAATATTGTGCAAATGCCATACTAACCACATGCTCACCCCTGTTCTTCTGGAGATAACAGCAAAACTCCCACTGACTTAAACAGGAGCAAGACAGGACATTGAATATTGAAAATCGGGGGTTATATTGAGAGCAAATCTATGAAAACAGCAGACTGAAGAGAGCAGAATACGTGCTATTTTAATAGAAATCTTGGCAATTTATTACCTTTCTATACCCTAAACTGTTAAAAAAACCCATTTGGGTAGCTATTTAAATTTGTGTATTTTCCATCTTTAGATGTGTATGTGTGTATATTTGTATACAATCTAATTAAGTGTGTATATACCTGTGTGTACACAAACACACACATTGATGCATGTGCAGAGGGAAAGGTCATCATCCATTTGGTCCTTGTTCTGGCCATCAAGGAGGCTCTGCTGCCTCTCATGCTTTTGGAGAGGGAACAGGAGGAGGCTTTCGGTTCATTTGGTGGTTTTAATGTGAAGCAGAGGTGGGACTGAGAAGAGGGCCACCTCTCTGTGGTGCTTCATGCGGCAAATTCAGCCAGAGCCAGGCTGGATCTGGGGGCAGGGAGGCTGGCGCTGGAAGCACGGGGCAGGCAAAGCTGACCAGAGCAAGCCAAACCTGCTTGGTCCAGGCTGTAGTTTTGCAAACCATTAGAGCCAGTCTGTGGCACCCCCATTGAAAGGGCACTTGTCCAGCCAGGCTTTCCTCCCTTTCGCCCCAAGCTGCTTGTGCAGCTGCTCAGATGGATCAGCACGCTAATTCGGCTGAAAGATAAGCCCCCCTCCCCACCCCTGAAAAAAGATTTGTTTTGAGCAGTGCAAGTTCTCTCACCCAGCTAATTTCAGAGCCATTTGGAGTGCTAGTACAGGAAGGGAGGGAACACAGGACAGCAGGACCAATGCTTTTGGAGGCTATGTGGCTTAAATCAGTTATAAAATCATGCTGCTAGTCCCTCAGTGGTGATAGATCCAGCCTGGGAGCAGACAGGAGGAGCTGAAGAGAGGAAGAGGAGAAAGAGACAGTGGCAGCCCCAGGAAGTGAGAGGCCAGGAGTCTAATGCTTTGTGAAATACTGCCAATTTTTGAAAATAAAGGTGTAATTGCCAAAATGTTGGAAAGAGTTGAGCTATATAGTTCCCTCACATCATCAGGCTAAATGTCACATTGCTCAACCCTGTAGACAAGAAAGGCTGGGATAGATTTGCAAGTCTTAGCCCTGCTTAAGTGTTGTATGTCATTTCTCCCTCTGCAAGTAAGGGTTCAGTTGCTTAATTTAAGTTACTTAAAAGTGTCAACTTTGGTAAAAGCTTATTTAAATAAGAAAGATGTTGTCATACTTCCTTTTCAGCTGAAAAAATTTACTGTCAGACTTTTTTTCCTCAATCAGAAATAAGTAGATTTGTTGAAGAGTGGTTTGAATTTCTTGTTTTCCAAGGTGAAAGGGAAAACTTACACTTCTCTCTTAATTTGAGTGCAAAATTATGAGATGTGTGAATCTGTCAGTACTTCGAAATAATTGCATCAACAAACCTACCTTTCAAGATTTTTGTGTGCTTGAGACAGTCACCCACCAGAGGCGAGAATATGTATGTGTATGTACATATGTATGGTGTGTGTTTAAACTAATTATTAGTAGTAGTTTTTAAATGTATACATGATTAGACAAGACTTCTGTGTAAATTTACCAAAGCAAACCTGATTTTTATCTTTCAAAGGCAACATTCACCGTCTCTCATTCAGCCAGATAGTATTTTCTATCTGGTTCTTCAAGAAAAGAGAGGCAGAAAGCAAACAGTTGGTGCTCAGAGGTCTGGAATACTGCAACAATTACAGGCAGCGAGTAACTTGCAGGCAGAGGGCAGGGGGCTGTCGGATACACAAGGTGGGTTATTAGAGTGACCTGAGGAGTCGGAAGCTTGTGGTACCACAGCAAACTGGATGAACTTGGTTTGCTTGAAGAAACATAAGGGGGGCTGAGATGGAGAGTGATTTCCTATCTGTAAATGTATCGAGGGAAAAAACACAGTGAATGGGGAAGAACTGTTTAAGCAGAAGGATAGTGATGGCATGAGCGGCAAACAGTTGTCAGACTTGAAAAGCAGGGCAGAGATTAGAAGATTTCTGACCATAGGAATGGTAGTTTCTGGAATAGTTGTTCAGGTGGAGTAGTGGGGATGAGCAGACTACTTTTGTGATGAACCTTGAAAAATTTGTGGTTGTTTTTATGTAATGTGAATGTCTGTAGCAGTCTGGGATTGGACTTGATGACCAAGTTGCCTCTTTCATTCCTTTATTTTTGCATTAGGTCTTTGAATTTACGCAAAATAAATGTAAATGTGATGAGCAGTTTATCAGCTCACCTTGTGACTTATCCCTAGCTTTGATGGATTCATGTGTAAATTAGTTAATGAACCAATATTAATCCACAAATTCAGTAGCATCCAAATATTGTTTGTTTTCATCCCAGTGGTTTAATTTTAGCTACTTTTAATCTTACTGCTGCTTTAGTTGAATACGTGTGCATATATCCAGAATTTTACATTACTATATTCTTAAGAACCAAAATTCTACACTATTTTCTGTAAATCAATCACTTTACCCTTTTTTTCCAGAGCAAATACAGTCACTTAGTTATCTTTACAGACTTTTTTTAGCTGCCACTATTTAAAATACTACATTTTTTTCTCAAACTTTGGTATCCCTGACCTTATGTAGCTCTTCCAAATGATTATGCTAGAAATGAGTACACACTGTAATCTTCCCCAGGCATAACAAATGATTGATAGGAGTCAGAAGGACTCATCCTACAGAAGGCGGTAACATGTTATCTGAAGACACAAAAATGTAGATTTTGTCAAAATCAGTGTCTATATGCATTTAAGGATTAAAATAATAATCCAGCTATCCTAAATTAGTCACGGCTTTATTAAACAGCGATAAGCACAAAGGATTTTCATGGTCATTAGTAGGGGATTGCTACATACACAGATTCTATTACAGCTCATTTATAAGTGACTGTGAATATTCCAGATACAGATAACATGACTGATGGGTATCTAACCCCAGGCAAAGTTTCAGGGCCAAATCTAGAATGTTTCCCTGGAAATTTTTCTCACTCATTAACCTTATAAATCAATTAGAGATTATGGGGTTGGTTTTCCTCTGTTAAGGGGGTGTGTGCATGTGCAATGTCATCAGTTTGTGTGTACATATTGGAATTTCCTTCTGCAACTTAAGATCATTGTTGATTTAGATTGGAATTATACTTATCTGGTGCGCAGACCACATAAATAATAATAATTCTGACTACCTCCTTTTGCCATTATAACTACCTAAATCTTTAGAAGGCTTTATTTCTATGTTTGAAAAAAAAAATCATTAATTTTCAGTGGGCAGGCATACTCCTTTCTGTACTGTATGTAGAACTGTTGGACAATATCTTTCTGAAGAGAACAGCAAAGCACAGTATGTGAGGACACATTGTTTATATGTATTTAAAGGTTATCACATCCTATTCACTATATGAATAGCCCCAACTGACATTTTCTGTCTCTTCTCAAGCGATGCGTGTCTTGTTCATTGTGCTATGCCAAGTCAGCTGTCAGGCACTGCATCAGGGGACCAAAAGCTATTTTCTTTCACTGTTTTGTTTGTACTTCAACTAAAAAGCTTTGAATCTTATGATTTCTTTGCAATACAAAAACTAATATACAAGCAGGGATAGCAACTTTTAGCAGATGAAGAAATTCTGCAGTACCTTATTTCACATTTCAGCCATGCTATACAGAATAGTAAATAGAAAAGAAAAGCTGAATTTGGAAAAAAGTGCTTATTTTAAAAAGTCTTTTGTTAGTAAATAATGCCTAAGTTATCCAGCTGTTGATGGGCTTAATTAAAGTTATAAAGAAATATAAAAAGGAAGGATGAAAGTGTGCTTGGTTTTATACTTACATTGCTGCAATAAAATACCTAGACCAAGTGGCAAGTCACGCTGCGTGCAGGTTGCTTGCTGGGGAGTGGCAGAGGTACCTACCAGACTCTGTGTCAACATGGAACCGTCTTACGAGCGCTGTTTCAAGACATACGGCAATGGGAACAAGAGTTGCCCCTGAAATGCACATTACAGTAATTCTTTTACAAAGCAAAATCTTCAGGTTTTCATTTTGAAGTGCCAAGCAGGAAAAAGTGTTGTCCTACTTATCCATTAAATGTCTATTCAACAGCTGATGGATGCAAATTTAATAAAAATGCTTAATATTTCTAATCTAGTACAATTACAAGGTATTCCGTGTGGTAAAGCTAGTCAATAGATGACGGAAAAGTTTAGTCAAAGCAGTTTTCAGAACAGTTTCACTTTTTCTCACATTTACACTGTTTTTTGTAATTAGAATTCATTTTGTACTAGCAAAACACATAATATAGATATTTCCATACTGTTCTTTCCCAAATGCATTTGTTTTCCTTAGAGAGTAAGCATGTTTATTAATATAAGCTAAGAACATTGGTGTTACTAACAAAACTTTCCCTAGTTTAGGCTAAAACTGGACAGTGACAA
This sequence comes from Egretta garzetta, assembly GCF_000687185.1. NCBI lineage: Eukaryota > Metazoa > Chordata > Aves > Pelecaniformes > Ardeidae > Egretta > Egretta garzetta. The sequence continues at coordinate 277,261 of NW_009260839.1, read as the reverse complement.
TTCTAAAGGCTTTTTCCTTTTCTCAAACCTGGAACTAAATGAAAATCATATTTTTTTCCCTTTCTTTCCACAGCCAGAGTTGAGCTCTGCACGTGTAGTTGTGAACACACAGAATATTCTGTTTCAGATAGAGATCCTAATGTAGTGGCTGAATTCTTAATGCCTTTACTCGTTTCAGTAGCTTTAGTCCCAAATCCTGCAGAATTTGATCTATCCACCAGCTTGGCAGCTTTTAACTGTTTGTCTAATGAGTACATCAAGACTAGGCACTGTATATCAGATCGAGCAGCTATAAAATAACTGCCTTGTTCAAAAGGTGAATTTTATCTATCCATTTTTATAGCATTTCTGTTCTAACAAAAAGGGAGTGATAGGAATCTCCAGTTTTAATGAATAGGAAGGAGATGTAAGGTGACTTTAAAAAAAAAAAAAGGCACTGCAAAGGAACTTTGGCAAAAGTCCCCCAAACCTTTTATCGTAATAAGACATGTTGCATTCAGTTTCCTTAAAAGGGGTATATGCATTTTCGGCTGATTTTTTAAAGTTCTGTTTGGGAAAATATACAGTAAGCAAGCATATTAGCTGCTGAGTAAAAATCTAAGCTCCTTGCTGCAAGTTGGATAAGCCCAAGCTAGAGGGTATCTTATTAATACATAAATTATCTTCTTTATATTTAATCTGCTAAGAAGAAAAAATAGCTCAGTAGATTTAAACTTTTAAAAAAGATATTTCTTTCAAACATTTCATTAAATGAATGCTGAGGAATTCTAAGCATACCTAAACTAATCACATAAGATAGCAAGGTCACCTCAGTCCATGCTGGCTTTTCCAGGGGGTACTCTTGCAATCATTGTTTTCTCTGAGTGAGGGATGCAGAGTCCTCCTAAAACATTTATGAGAGCATTATTATAAGAGGTTATAGAATTGCAGTGTGTTGCTATTACTACATTTGATTTTTAGAGCACAAAAGACTCCCATCATGTGATTCAGCTTAAGTTCTGAAAAGGTACCTCTTCATTTCTACTTCTGAAATTATTTTAGACAAAGCAAGTTCTTTAGCCTGTGATATAGATGCAACATAGACACACACATACCCCGAGTTATCACCTCAGAAAAATAGAAATCTTTAGACAGCCTCATTCCTCGAGATATAAAGCTGAAATGCAGAATAAGGGTGGTTGTTCTGGAGTATGAAAGGAAGAGGCAACTGATGGGTCTGATTAAGCAGCCTTTTGAATTCTCTTTTTCTAATGGGGGTGATGAAAGCACGTTTGTGTAGAGTTTTGTTTCGACTCAGTCTGCCATGAAGCTGTTTGAATCTAGGATTATGCCCACATTATTCATATTGCCAAAAACATCAAAACAGGAACAAAGGGAAAGCTAACCTTGAATTTTCAGCATGTATTTCAGACCTTGTAAACAAGTTACCATGGAGATAGAACCCATGTGAACCGCTGCCTTCCTCATAACTGCTGTAGACTTTGGACCAGCAAGAAAATGTGACATGGCATTGGTGCCATTTGTGACAAAAAAACCCATATTTCAAATGCTACACTTAAGCATTTCCCTGCAACACTACCAAGTGAAAGCTTAGAAATGGCTTAAAAGCATTGAATTGCTTAAAAAATAGGCGAGAGAAGTGAGAAGCAAAGCTTTACCTGTTTCACTTTTCCAAATTAAATAATATTCTAGCAGAAAAGAAAATGCAAGGTCACTCAGCCTGTCTTGCTAGCAAGATGAAAGTCTGCAAAGACAGCCTGATTGCAGTTTTAAATAGTTTTCACTAGGAAATGGTTTCAAAGAAGCTGAAGTTGTGACACAAAAAGAGTTCTTAAAACAAAAAGGAATAAAAATATCCTTGTCACTGATTTTGTTGTTGTTGTTATATTTTGAATAGAGCTGCAATTGTCATGTCAGAAATAAAAATCAGCCATCATACTTACTAGCCTACTTATCTTCCGTGGACAGAAAAGGATAAATGCAAAGGTATTTGTAGTTTTTCCTCATCCTTCAGATTTCCAGGGCATCTCTCTTCTTGTTCAAGAAAGTCTTTTGTTTGCTAGCTCTGTAGATTTATTGTTGAAACCAAGAGTTCTGATCATCCTCATCAATAATCCTCGATCTGCACAGCGACTAATTGCTTAAATCACATTACTCCTTTATATCCTGTAGATAAAAAAAGGAAAACCATATCCAGCCTCTAGAACAATAGCTATGGCAGAAGAAGGTTGTGAATAAAACCATATTGTAGGTGTCAAAAATGGGATGGATTCTAACATTGTAGTCATTAGTGCAAATAAATAGTAATAACATAAAAGCTGTGGTCTAGTCTGCAATTTTCCTTTTGTTACTCCAGTTTGAAGTCATTATTTCCTTTCACAGCATTGAAGGCTAGAAATTAAAACTTCTGTGATATGTCCTGGGATTTTGTTGTTTAGCCTGATAACATATATGCTTCAGGAGCAGAATTGTCTTTTAACGCGTACTTTTTTTTCTGTTAGTTTTCTTTCCTTTTGCAGGTATTATTTTCTAACCTAATGCAATTATTATCTGGTTTTCTTCCTCCTCTTTTCTTTCCCTCTTTTAATTCCTTCTTTTTCCCTTTAGTTCCTTTTGCTGACTTTTTTTTTTTTTTCCATAGTTGTCATCTATTTTAATTAGTATGGTTCTTATCTCCTGCCATAAGTCCTGATCCTAAAGCCAGTGAAATCCATGGCAACATTCCCTGATTACAGTAACAGTTGGCCCTTATTTCTTTTATTGATGGTACTTTCAGAAGTCATCAGTTCTGCTTGAACAGTTTAGGTGCTGTAACCAAATTGTCACTGTAAGATAAACCAGTAACGAAATATTCTTTTACAGATGCACAGATTTTATAGTTTTATAGAATCAAGTAGACATACAGCAAAACAATAGTCTGGGTCAGAGAAGTTTTTATAAAATAAAAAGATACTTCATTAAAATATAATTTATTTATAAAGACAATTCAGTGAGAAACTATATTTTTATAAAAAATAAAATCAGTCATTACATGAAATACTGTTAATAATTTTAGGTAATCTGCTTTTAACACTCGCAGAATCTTACTGCCAAAGGTGCTGTCTGGCCTTGTATACTGGCAGCTCCCCTGTGTTATAATGCAAGCAATATTTTTCCTACCAAAACCAAAGCGGTTAAAGTTGTATTCTCCCAAGCTGTATGGAAATACACTAATTTGTAACTTTCTAAAGCTAACACATTTATGCTTCAGAGATACATAATTTAGTAACAAACAGCAGACTGAATTTTAATCAGGTTTAAAAAATGGGTACAATAGCCTTCAGACTTCAAATGAGCTGAAAAGGCTCCCTTGGTATTTTCTTCAATCTGAAATTTAAGGGGTAACATTTTTCTTGAAGATACCTTTAAAAGGTAATGAACAATTCAAAAAAGCCTGTTTATTAATGCCGCTACCCGGATCTCTTGTTAATGAAGCTTTCTATGTCAGCCTAAGCGCTAGCTTCCGTAATGGTTTCTTGCATAAGTGATACAAACTGTTCCACTTGTCTTACGCTGCTCTTGTTAACATAATGGAGGAGTTGAATAAATTAGAAACATACTTCAATCAAGTATTCTATAAAATCCTATCAACTTCATGGTTAAGAAATCACTGTAGCAGTTTTAAATCTTGGTGGAATGAGGAAGGTACAATTCAAAATATTAAGAAGTTTTTCCATTAATGGATTAGCGGCTAAACAAAGCAGGCAATTGCATAAATGTCAGCCTGATGTCTAGATTTGACTAAATATGTTTTAGATATCAAAAGCATCCAAATTAGAGGTACTTTTACATGCAAAAGCTCATACATGGCGAATCCCATACCCTATTACCTGCAACATGAGAAAAGGGAATAATATGAATTGTGTGCTAAACAAGGTGTATTGTGGGAACGGCTCTTCCAACAAGACATTTCTATCTGAACAAGTCTGGCCAAGCTGGGTGGCTGTTTGGGTCCAATCTTAATTTCAGCAGCTCTAAACCTCATTTCCACTGTTGGCAAAGCAGGCATTTGCTAATAAAAATCAATTTTATATCTAATACTGTCAGGACTGCTGCTGCTGTTACAGATGTCTCCATACAGGAGCACAGAACCCATGTTCTGCTCAGGTTGGACTATTTAAAGTTTGACACCCCCCCCCTTCCAACCTCCCCAGATTCTGTTGTGGAATTCTGATCTGTCTCCTCTCCTGTATAGGTCAGTTATTTATCCAAAGAAAAATAACAATAACTTTGTATGCACTGTTGTTGCTTGCATGTCTGATAACTTCAGGAGGATCAGGAATTTGTTTTGCAAATGTGTAGGCATTGCCAGGACTGACGTGCTGAGGGAAGCAGAGAAATGACAGCCCATTATACCTGTTCAAATTATGATCTTATTGTGTCTTTGTGATTTCAGTAGCTGTCTAGGTATTTATTTTATAAAAAAATGTATTTTATGAAGAAATTAATTTCTAAGTGGTTCCTCTTCAGTGTCTGTTGTTTTATTTTTTTTTTTTTTAAGAATGCTCTTGACTCATCCCTTAACATTAAGCAGCTACACTGGTGCCAAAATTAGCTCTCAGTCACCCTGACGGTACTTGAGGAGGTGTTTGAATCATAGGTGATTATTTCTCAGCACGTGAAGTTAACGGGGCAGTTAAATGCACCTGCAAAGTTAAGTGGTAGGAATGCAGGCAGTATTTTTTTGATGATGTATGTAGTCTTATCCCAACTTTAAACTGTTGGCTGTAGTTGTTGTTTTCACCAATTACACCTGTAAGGTAAGAGGAATCGGGGAACATGCCTATACCTGAACAAATGGTCAGGATTTGGCCTGAAGATCACACAGAAGACTTAGCTTTGGTTGCCCGCACAGTATCCCACAATAACTTTAGGACCTTTTGCAGTTCATATTTCTTTATTCTTTCTAATGTCCCTTAATGATGACAGGAACAAAAGAAAGAGCAAATATTCTGTAGACTGATTCCTTCAGAAAGAGCCTGTTTCCAAGCAAGAAGCCTAAAGATGAACCCTAATTATCAGTCTAGGCACAGCCATACTGCTAAAGTTAGGTAACAACTTTCTAACTACCTGTGGTCATTGAGGAAAAGATTTCATCTGTCTGTCTGTTAGAACCAGCACTTTGCATTGCTGACATCTATGACTTGCCACCTGCCAGACCAACTATTGATAATGAAACCAGAAACTACAGCTCGTTTTGAAAGCAGTTTTGCAGTAGTAAAATGCTGTTTTGTGAACACTTTCTCTCAGAGACATTTTCAATAATGCTTTTCAAAAGAATACAACAGAACTGAAATCTTTTAGATCATTAGAGATGCTGAAATTTAGTGTGCTGGACAGATTACCTCTTCCTTTTAGGTATTGTAATCAGAGCTATTGGTTTCATAATCTTATGATAAAAAGGGGCACGGACTGATCCTTTAAGTTGTTCTTACAAGAGTCTCGTGTTCTTCCCTTGATTCTGCGAAAATCTCCATTATTGCCGATGAGGTTTCATACAGCTGATATTACAAATATTAACGGGATCTTATTAATAGCTAAAAATGGTAGCATTTTTTTCCTTTTTTTATATTCTTTTTCATAATATTCAAGTTCTCATGCTGCATTATTGGCTTATTATTTTCCTCATAGAATTTACAAGTCTAGATTATACAGCACATCTAGGGTTCAGTATTTGAAATCTGGGTAAGTAATCACACTGGCAGTGCAATTTTTTGTTCTTCCTAGTCATGTTGCATGAATGAGCCTGTATTTCTTAGTAATTGAAATGTTAATACAATAAATAGCAAATAGAATTCAAAGAAAATAATGTACTTCTATACTTCCACTAAGAATGGCAGTCACCCAATCCATGCTCACACAGCAAATGCAGAGTAATCATGGGATGGATTTCTGTTCCGCCATTTTTCCTATGAACAATAGTGGGGTGGAAGTGATGTTTTTCTTGTGCACATCCCTATGTTTGTGAGAAGAAGGAATATCAGTGGAGGGAGAAACCTGCTTAAAAAGAAACTCAGCTCTGCTTATAATAAAAGTGCATAGCTCTTGTGTTCTTTCTTCCTCAAGTTTAGATTAGAGTGGAGGTTTAGATCTTACTGAGAGTTAGTGTTGGCTCAGAAGTTTCTGCATCAACATAACTTCAATCCACATAATGTTTCTTATGTGCATCACCATTAGGTGACGCCATGCTGACACTGTGGCACTGCTATGTTTTAGTGGTCTTTGCTGTGGAATATAAGGAGGTCTAAATGAGACATCTCTAGAGATCTATCTGGAAATGTCCTCTGAACGCTGACTTGTTGAAACTGTGGTGTGTGTTGCATGGGTGCTTTATTTGGATGAGGACAAATTGTAGTCACAGTCCAACCCAATAGGTGTTCATGTACATACCTGACTCTTCATCTCTTCTCTGGTCGGGATGCTGGGGAGTCTTGCTCTGCCAGCGTGGCCTCACTGCCTATAGCCAGGAAGGCCACCAAAGGGGCTAGGAGCATGTAAGCCTGGCAGATCCCTTCTGTGCCTGTCATCCAGTTCTGTCACGACTGCAGAAGCCCCCAGCCTGAGCACTGAGGCAGCCTAACGGGTTGGCTGCCTGCACTTTTAATTATGTTTGTTTCTAACTTGAAGCTGTAGAAAAGAACAAATATGGAATTTCCTGCATGGATGAGTCCCTCTTCTTCACATTTCTGACTCTTTAATGGTATTATCCAATTTCTGTACCCTATAATGAGAAAAAACCTGTTGGTTTTAAATGTGATAATGGAAATTTCAGATGCTTCCAGCCTCCATCTTTTTTCAAGGTGTGGGTTGAAAATTCCAGACTTAAGATGACTTTATAAGTAAAATCAGAATATTACAGGTCTCCTTTTTACCACTAATGAAGTTTGACATGCTACATTTGTAAAATCTTTAGAAATAATTTAATAAACCATATTTGTTTATTTTTATCAGAAAGTTATGGTACCTGCATACAGCAAGAGGGCTAGTATAACTCAGACACTGAATCTGGAATATTGTCTGTCTTCTAGCAGTAAATACTAAAGTACTGTGTGTTTTATGGTCAGATATGTTCACACATATCTGACCATAAATCAGTGCCTCAAGCTTCCCTCAAGGAAAGTTGAAAGAGTGCATCTCACAAGAGAGGAAAATGCATTTACAATTACTGCAGCTATAAAACAAACTGACATAACCCAAAGCAAAAAATATGGGGAAGGAAATCTTCTGGGGCCACATCAGTGCTCTGAGAAGATTTCCACTTTTTGGTTTTATTTCCTATCAGTGATCCAGTGTGGTTTACAAATGGAATAAAATCTATTCATTATGCCCCCTAATATTCAAACAGCTGCATCCCTTCTTTGGAGTCATTCTCTTACAGAAGCAGCATAGCACAGAGCTCAAAGAAAGCAATACTTGCTCTCTTTCCTTAAAGATTTTCTCTTTTGTAGTCAAAAGTGTGTGCAAGTCATTTTGCTGTGTGTACACTCTCATTTGCAGTTGTTTCACCAATTTGGGAGGCATGAGGGAAGAAAGTGGAGAAGGTAGAAGAGGTTTACTAAAAATTAAAATGGGATTGTAAGTCCTCATTTTAGGTAAAAGAACTGAGAGAGTTTCATCTAGTTTCTGCTAGAAACCTCTCCCAGCACCATTTTCTCATTTGAGGCTTCATCCTCAAAGGTTTGCACTGCTCAGATTACATTATGATACAGCTTATTTCATTATAACCACATCTAATTGATGGTACTCACTTAAGATTTTATCACTTGTACTGATTCTCAGTGGCATTTAGAGAGAAGACTGGGCAATTTGGATGGAATTCAATTTTTGAATACATGTTTTAGACCCATTTATCATTTATTGCTGTTATCAAGATGGTGCTGTATGTAACTAAAGAAAGCTAAAACATGAACAAAGGAGGAATGTTCTGAATTTATGCTGAAATTAAAAAAAAGGTTCTAAAGTCACTTGATACTAACCAATGGCCATGCGAATAGTGTGATTTTTAAAATTATCACTGAATTTTTGAACCCTGGCAGTTAAATTTCTGTCTTGAAGATATTGTTTCCTAATAGGACTAGTACTGAGCTAGTACATTCTACTATGAGTTAAAAAGAAGAAACAGTTTTTGTAAAGTTTTCCTTGAAGCCAAGCATTTAGTAGTTCTCACAAAAGAGTTAGACGTATGTGTATAGTGAGAATTTACAAGCAATATGTCAAATAATTAAAAGCTCGTCGCATTACGGTGCTGGTGATTGAATAAGATTATGACAAAACCGTATTCCATATTTTGCCTTGATAGCCCATCTCTGAAGCATGGGCTTTTTAGACCTTAATGAGCGATTATCACCAAGGTGTACATATTTATACACACCAAGAAAGAGGTATGTCACTGAGTAAAGTAGCAGCATTATAGCATGTAGCTGAATTACAGAAGCTTTTTTGTTTTGTTGGGTTTTTGTTTTTGAAGGACATTCTGCTTTTTCTGATTACTTCTAAGTGATAGCTGGCTCACTCTTCCACCTGAAATCTGAAGTTAGAATTTCTAATTTGTTTTCGAAATTGAAGAGCTCTCTCTTATCAGGCATCTGCTCATCTGGGTGAGTTTAACTTAAGAAAGTATCTCTCATTTTTCTTTTTCATAATTTGAGTAGATTGGAAGGTCAAGATATGGAACATCAATTAATTCTAATATTTTTTATCTTTCCTTCCCATTTTAAATATACTTTTTTGAAGCAGAGTCCAGTAGTGAAAAAAAGAACTAATTCAGGTCTGTGGTCATATGTAACGGCTGCTAACAGAAATATATATATATATTAATTAGACACTCATCTTCTAACATAAAATATGTATTAATGTCTTTAATTTGTCTTTAATATGTATTAATATCTTTAATGTCTTTAATGCCCATCATTGCATTTTCTGAAAACACAGGTAGGAAACAAGCCTTGACTTTCCTAACTCTCTTCCTTCACACTTTGTGAACCTTCCTGAGCTCAAAGGGTCTGTGAGTACTAAGTCATGTTGTGTGCCCAGGAGAAGGCATGGAAAGGAAAAAAACCACCCAAACCCGAAGCTTTGCTCTTACATTATTACTCTCTCTGCACCTTACTGCTCTGGGCCACTGCAGTCTGACCCTTAAGAAAGTTCAACACAGCAGCTGGCCACAAGGTTTCTGGCATCCAGACAACTTCAGAGCTGCTGAGAGAATCTATCCATCATCCAGCATCTCCTGAAAATATCAATGGGTTGGCTCAGACTAGGCTTGGTGAAGGCATTAGAGTTCAATAATGTGTTTTCATTTCCATGACAGGCTAGTTTATATAAGATTAAGTTCATCTTTACTTGTTAAAATTCTGCCCCAAATGGAGAGGCAGTCATTGATTTTTCTATTCAGCCATTACTGTTGTTGCTAACTTCTTTCTGTCTTAATTGTCATTTTAAAAAATTGGTCATGACTTCAGACAGTACTGAGTCTTCATAAGATACCTTGTTGCTACACTTAATAGCAGGTTGTTAAGAGTGTAATGGTTTTGGATTGTGACCGAGTTATTCAGCAATGAGTGGATATAAAATATGCAGTGAAATAGCAAGCATTGCCTGCTGCTGTCAAAGATGGCCTTAGAGTGTTTCTTTCTTTTTTCCAAAATTTAATGAATCACACTGGCATTTACAAAAGTGAGTGACTGGCACTAACCTGCATCAGGCAGAACATAAGCACCTGATTCACAAACTTACTCGCCTGAAAATTACTGAAACCTGTACTGTCCTCTGAGAGTTGAATTATGATTTCAGCTCGTCAGACAAATGCTGGAACACCATATACATTTCTGTGTAGGGTTTTAAAGCTTTTTAGAAATAGAAAGCATTAGTGTTCTGATTATTTTTTTAACTTAATCTGAAACTGGACCCCATGAGATTCAGCAGTCTTTTTGAATACCCACTTTCCAAAAAAAAGGTGTTTTAAAGGTTGAGTGTGCTCTCATGAACATTGACTGCCTTTGAAACTAGAACTCACGAAAGGCATGGAAAATATTTTCTTATGTCCGCTGTAGCTTTACTCAGTTGGCATGGTTGGTGCAAGGGAGGGAACTGCCAGACTTAACAAAGTCCTTGGCAAAAGGAATTAAACTTGACAAATGAGATAGTAGGGGATGAAAAGGACTTGCTCTGAGCAGGTAGCAAAGATGAGAAGGATCATAAAATTGATTGAGGCTTGAAGAGAAAATAAGTTGGGAGTTAAGAGGAAAAGAAGGTTCTGGTTGAGAAAGAAACCTGGAGGAAATGAGGTTTAAATGCACGTCAGGTGTGGCAAAGTTTTAAAGATTTAACCTAAATGATCATGCTCCCTAAACCTAAGGACATACCTTAGCAGCTTTGTGTTCAAGATTTCACAGCTTGAAATCATGGCACATAGAAATCACTGACCATAAGCTTTTGTGTTCAGTCAGGGTTTTGTAGCCATACCAGTGATCCATGAGGCAGAAAAGAAATAATTTTTAAAGTTAGCTCAAAGCCTGAGAAAAGTTAACATCTTCAGGTTGAGATATATTTAACCTGAGCTGGCTCAGTGCAGGAGAGGACTGAAAATTATTTATCTGTTTCTTTAAAGGGTTATGGGATTTTTTTGGTGGGAATTGTCAATTACTGAAATGTGTGAGTTCTCATAAAGACATATTTGTTTCTTTCATTAAGAATGTTCTTTTAGGTCCAAAATAGAATTTGTCATCAAGTTTGATCATTTCTTGGTACAGCTCCATTACTGGCATTTTCCAATACGAGTATATGTGTTTATGTGATTCTTTTGCTGTTATTTTTAAAAGAAAGAACTTTATTAATCTTTCACAGTATGAAAAATCAGTCTTTTCCTTAGAGCTGTTGCTAGATGACGGGTTTACTTTGTCTTTCCCCTTAATACAAGGAGCTAAATACAGCAAAGAGTATATTTAGCAATGTTAGCATAACTAGAAGCAATATTATTTTGTCTGCAGTTGTAACTGTGAAGAAATAAGCCCTAATAATGGCAAAGCTATAACCCTACCGAGTCAAGAGTTTCTTGTGCAATAGCACACTATTGCTATGGCTCTATTTGAACCCTGTGCAGCTTTCTCTCTATTAAATATCTCTAAATATACATTTCCGATTTTGACCTGTCATGGGAATATTGGCAAGGCAACAGAGAATAAAATGTATTTGATGCTTTTTTCACGAGGGTCAATCTTAGTGTTTTATTTGGCCAGATAATTCTGAAAAGCAGCGCAATGTCTAGGTATTGTAGAAAATGTTTTCATAGGCACATACTGATACTGTTGAATTCTTCATCTCTTCTTTCTTCCTTTCTGGTCATGCACGTTTATATGAATATCTATAAAAAGACATTTTGGGAAAGGTGTGTAAGTGCTGGTTTTACTAATTTAACATCTATAATTTGAGAACAAGTTTCTTTCTATACTGAAGAAGGAAGAATATTCACAAAGTTAATTAGGATCCTAGCAAACAAAATTGACGTGTCCTGATTTTCAGTGTAGTTGTTGAAGTGAACATAGAGAAGACTCAGAAATTGCTAAGTGACTTCCTATTCTAGTTAATGTTTGGACCTGTTTGACTTGCTTAGGGGGGGTAAATGTGGACCTCCTACAGAGAAGAAGGTAAGATGGACCTAAAGGTACTCTGCTTTCTACACTTGGGAAGCACTCTGCAGACCATTGATGTCACCTCTGCATCACAATATTCTGAAACAACCCCAGTGTTTGTGGCTTGGCTTCTGTATTTGCCATGGCGGGATCGCTCTGACCTATTTGTTTCTTCCGTGTGGTTGCAGCCCTGATTTTGTTCAGGAACACCAAATGGTCAGATGCAGCTACAGCGGAGCAAGTGAAATAGCATCTTCTCCACCTGGCTGTGGTATGAACTCTCCAGCTGGTTTGCAGGACTCCTTCAGGCTAGAGGATAGAAAGCAGACAAAGCCCACAAGCTCCAAAGCTGTGCTAGCTATTGCCTCTTCTCAGCAAGGGGCAAACTGTCTCCCCAAAGCACTTCCTAATTCTGCTTGACTAGGGGATTTCCATCTGCACTGCACAGAGACTCAGATAGTAACGCTGTGATTTGGATTCAGTCCTGCCAAAATGGTTATTTCAGGAGGGGTGTCTTACCTGAAGGACACAGGTGAAACATAAAATGATGGGGAAGGCAGTATGAACATGTCATAGCACCGGTATTGTGGCCCTAAGGAAAGAAGCCAGGGGACTGAAAGCTCTGAGGGAAGGTAAACAACAGATCTGTCTCCTGAATGGATTTTCCCTGTCTGATTACAGGACAGTGCACGTTCTTTTAAAAGAAGCTCGCTTGCATCAAGGTATTGTTCTTTGAGAATTTAATCTGCCTAAAGAAATTTTATTTGTCTAACAAACTTAGCGTCCTGAATTTTGGCTGTTTGAGATGAAACAGGGCAGCAGTATCTATGAGGGCCAAGTGAGTGGTCTTTGCCAGACCAGCCGATTCCTGGCTGTGCCCTAGATCCCTCCCAAAGACTCTCACAGCAGTTTTCCCCTAACATCTCCAGCACACTGACAAAGTAACCAATTAATCAGTTTGTCCACAAATCTATTGCATCATTGATTCCTTCTAAACCACTGTCTATCACCACAGCTCCGTTTTGGATTGCCCGTAAGCACTTCTGTCTTTTTCTTGTCATCAGCTGAAACCTGGGGGTCAACAATACAGTGAACCAAAACCCCAATAGCAATAAACTCAAGTCCAAAGTATTTAAAATTTTTTGATGGGTTAATTTTGTGTCAGGGTATCTTTTAAGGTAAGGTGTCGTCTGTGCATGTCACTGATTTTATGCTGGATTAAATAGTCTTCTGTAGGATTGAAATTATTTCCACACTATTTTCACTCTCTAAATGTCTTTCTCCGATGTCCTCATGCCCTTAGAAAGATGTTGAAAATCCTTCTCTGAATTGCTACTTAGTTATTGTTCATTCACCCCCACTTTTTGGTCCCTTACGAATAAGATGATTTCTGGTGTTGCTTTCAAATGAGTGAGTTTTCTAAGAAGCGCTAAAAAATACATTATTTTTTTCAATTTAAGCTTATGTTCTACTTTAAAGTTTGAAGAACAATTTCCTTTTATGATACTAATTTCAGGTTGTCATTTCATGCTTCTTGTTCATATCTAATTCATTAGATCACTTTGTGCAGACTTTTTCTTTCAGTCTAAGTCAGTACCTGTAATTAAAGCTGTCTGTAACTAATAATGAGTAATTTATTGGACAAAAATTTTTCTGTTTTTAAAAAAAACTTAAAATGGGCATGGTGAAGATTTCTAAGCTTCCATACTATTTGTAAATGAATCATGTATGGACTCGGGTATAGACAGATGTCTAAAAAAAGTTGCAATATTTGATGGCAGATTGGTTAATTTAAACAAGTAATGTGCTGTCAAGAGCTGTCGGTGGTGTACTGAGGTGCAGAGTTCACAGGTCTCAGTGATATCAAGTTAGGAAAGTTGATATTTTTTCGCTTTCAGCAGCATATAATTTAAAAAACAATCTAAATATCTTTCTTTCTGGAATGACATTTTTGCAGTTTCTCATCAGTAGAAATTTATTTTAATTCCATTCACATTAATACTAATTTGGCAATTCCAATTGCAACAAACACGTATAAGATGATAGAAAACCTGAACTAAATTACGATCCAGTTAGCAAGTACATTCCCCTACATGAGGACTTGTTCAAAGCATGTGTCAAAAATCCCATCATTTTTACAGTGTGATGGTTGGTTTCTTAATTAAATTGAAGGATGAGGACAATCTTGCGATGATCACAAGAAGCGTATGCATGTTTCAGTGCAGCCATTTAGAAGTCACATTGCCTGTCCTAGGTGCCCTATGTTGGAAGAAAAGTGGTTTGAAGAAAAATAGGGATAGTAGGAGAGGAAAGATTAAAGTTAATTTTATAAAGCAATAATTTGTAACAAATTCAGAAAGGGAAGTTACTAATTCAGTAAAATTAGAGATTATAAAGTAAGACAGCATTTACAAGGAGCAAAAGATATCAGGGGAATTTTCTCTATGGTTGAACTGAAGGTAATAAATTTTTAAAAGTGCAATAACTGGCACAATTGAAAGGAATATGGTATGTTCTACAGCAGTTGAAATCTGTTGTTCTTTAAGGCTGTATTTTTATAAGTAATTTTATTTTTTCTCTGTCTTTAAATAATTACAATATAGTTAAAATATTACTGCTTCCCTGTAAATTGTATATACACTTTCTTCTCCAGGTATTTAAGATATTAACTTATTATACGTTTTCTTACTGTTGACTTTCCAACTCAACAAAGTGAAATGAACAAACTTAGAAAATGGACCAAAAAAGTTATTAGCTAACAAAAAAAAAAAATCTATTGAGTCTTTGAAATATTGTTCTTGAATACCGGTATTCAATATTTGCTTAATTATGGCTATAGAATCCATTTGCTTTTAAAGGGTGTGTGTATGTGTGTATTAATGCAAGGTTTATGAGAAAGGTGAGTTTGATTTTTGTAATAGTTAACTGCATAGAATAAATACAGCAGCTGCTTACACAGGACATAAAACTCGTATATTTATAATTTAGCAATGGGTTTGTGGAAAAGGGCCAATATTTCTCCTTCTTTGTATGAATGTAAAGGAGTTTTGTTGTTTAGAATACAGAACCCTCCAGCTCTTGCACACTGTGTTACAATTTTAACTGTAAATACAAGATCGTTTCCTATTTATGAATTCCAGTCTCAAAAGCTAATTTAATTGGTGCATTCCAACTATATGTGCTTATTTCACACTTCAATAGGTAAAGATGCATTAATAATCGAAGTTTCAAACTGTAATTAACGTTAGCTTTAGGCTCCTGACAATGAAATGATTACATTTTTATGTATGTCTTGATACACAAAGTTAATCTGACCTGTGAATGAATAACGAAAGGAACGCACGTTTACTCTCTAATGCAAATCACTACGTGTAATTATGTGCTCTCTGCAACTACCAAGTAGGAAAAAAGTAAGATACTAGCGGCAGTAAAATCTGTATGGATGTCCCTCATTCATCTCCTTCAGCTCTGTAGGTGATTACAATTTGCTGTGGATGATGTGTTTCATCTCATTTGTTTCCACACTGTTACTTCATATGCTACTCAGTTACGGAACAGTGCTCGTTTTCTTCATTTACATGAGTTTCTGTAAAAGGTAACAGGGTGGCTGGCTAAAGAAAGGTGTGATTTTGCCATCGTGCCATGCGAGTTTGCTACACAAAGCCCTACCACTACCCCAGTGAAAGAGTCTTTCAGAATCCATTTTATTATCTTTCCCTTGAAGCTACAAAGTAGTCTTCCAATTACTTTTATGATTCTGAAGTAGTTAGTCATCTCGCTCCTTTTTAATACAGGCCTGGAACATGCAGCTATAAATCACTAGCAATCAGGATCTGAAAACATGACAGTGAGGCAAAGAATCTGCCTCTAAATCATTGGATCAGCAATTCTGTCTCTTTACTGTGCTCTAGTGTTGATTAAACCAAGCTAAACATTAGTAACAGATTTTATTGCCTGTTATGGTCATTACAAGTAACAAGTAAGCTAAAAGCAAAATATTATCGTAATGCACTTTGCTACACTAAGTGTTTGTAATAAGATTACAGTGGTGATGTTTATAAGCAGTGCAGAAGTTTTCAGCAATAAGCTGCAAGGAGGTGAAATGGAAAACATGAAGTTGCTGGGAGTGTCCCGTGCCTTGCCAGGCCCGAGGCTGGGTGCTGGGTTCCGGGTGCTGGGCGCGGATCAGCCCTGTGGGGGGAGCTGAGGGCGCTGACCCCGCCAGCACAGCTGCCTCCCCTGTGCTGCTGAGGGCTCCTTCTTAACTGGGCTGTGGAACATCAGAAGTGTGCAACGCAGCTGAGCATATTTTTCAGTAAGAAATACATTTATGACAACATTTTAAGCAAATATAACCAAAAAATACTCGGTTTAATTGTTACTTGTGAAGGAGCAATTGATCCACTTTTTAGTAAAAACTGGAAACCAGATTTGGCTTTGTCAGTAGGAAGCGGGTGAAAAGTAGTTTCAGGAGCACCATATCCTGTTGAAAGGGCATGCATGTGTAGGAGGGCAGTTAATATTTATTCTTCCAGGCATAGTCTTTGTTCTTCTCAGTTCCTGCCTATTCTCATCTAAATTCCCACTGATACCTTTTGTTCTCCCTTTAACTCCTCACCCATTCTTTGTACTCCCACAGACTTTCTCCCTTAACATATTTTCTGTAGGGAGCAGTGGATACAAATGCTTTCATTTAGAAATTCCATCTGGGACATTCTCAGTCCATGACAGGAAGAAAAGGAAAAAGTAAAGGGATATCAGGCAGGATAATAAGCTGGGAAATCAGCATATCTCCTGTGCTTCTAAATTCTCTTCACAAATCAAGTGGTGCCTGCCCAAGATCGTAAAATGCAGCTCACAAAAAGCTGAGAAGATATTCAAAATAAAATTATGCGAATATTTTGGATTTGGCTCCTCTTTATTAAAACAGCACTGGATAGACCAGTTTGAGTCACAGATAGATTAGATAAATACTTTTTATCCAGGCTCCCCAAACCAAATAATTAGTAGCTGCATGGCAGAAGTCTTTTAAGAATGGCTTCTGAACTCCATCGTAATGCTGAAAAGTTGGGTGAAGACAGCGTGATCGAAGTGTGACGGCTGAGGTGGTGCCTGCAGAACCCTCCAGCAGAGAAGAGCCTCCCTATCTGCTGGCCCATGCTGGTGCCTGGGCAGGCTGCCTGGGACCTGCATTCCACCGTGGGCTTTCCTCTTGTTTTCACAGTGGTCTGTTTCTCAGTATTTGGCCTATTTTCTTAAATCTGCATTAGATAC
Organism: Egretta garzetta; assembly: GCF_000687185.1. Classification (NCBI taxonomy): domain Eukaryota; kingdom Metazoa; phylum Chordata; class Aves; order Pelecaniformes; family Ardeidae; genus Egretta; species Egretta garzetta. Next base: position 260,318 of record NW_009260839.1, on the reverse strand, counting down.
AGATGCAGTACGCACAAGGAGTTAGTACCCAGTGCAGAGGTGGCCAAACTTCCTCGCTGAACTGGACAGATGCCAAAAACTTCCTAAAGTGACAAAGTTCTTATACCAGAGAGAACGATGGGGAGTGGTGAATAGCTCTGGGAACAGATGGCTGAGGTGATGCTACTCTTCCAAGGTCCTTTCTGAGCATGCGGATGAGTCTCTGAAGTTTGTCAAAGTAATGCTTAGTATCTTGTGTCTTGTTTGCAGTGGGCAGGCCTCCTGATAAAACCCACAGCATCCCCATCAGCACAGTCCTCTTTCAGATACGTGATATTGCCCTGGCATGAGAGCTGCATCTGAATTTCTTGAGTGCCATAGGAAATTCAAGACTAGGCCCTCCTGAACTATTGTATGAACAGATCAATACCTTGACATTTGTTTAACTGGTGGGAATCTAGATAGATGGTATTTAGTAACATGCATCACTTTATCTCTCATTATTTACTTTTTCAGCTAAAACTCCATTTCACCCTGTTTTGCAGGTTTTCAATTACATCTAATTCAAAACTATGGTACTTTAAATAGGATAAATTAACTGATGTTTTTATAAAAGGCAACCCTCTTTCTTGCTTATGCTGTCAGGGCTAGTGGAGTACTGATTCTCTGATGGGTTGTGATGATATGCAAATATGTTCTTCCATTACAGCCCAAGCACAGTAAAAGTTAGACTGGGGAAATGCACCCGCAGCACTAAAATGGATGCCACTGACAATATATTATGTCGATCTCTAATTCCACTTTCTCCTTTTTTCTGTGCTTCGAAGGATAAGAAAAAAATGACTTAATACAAATATTATCATATTATGCCATATAGACTCTCAATGGATTGCATTCACACCCAGGAAAGAGACTGTTCTGTGCACTGTGCAAACATAAATCTGGTATTGATGCATCAATCGCTTTTTATTTCTTATTTTAAAAGGATTTTCTTTTTCTCACAAACCTTATGGACTAAAGGCTTTTACTTCTTCTAGTGAAAGGTGAAGAGCAGAAAGTAATGTGTATAAAAAAGGAAAAAAAAAACCAGGTTTGCTGTTTCTAATGTATTGAGGTAGCATTTGGTCCTTATGCTACAGTAAGTATTGAGGAACACTCTTTAAATCTCATTATATTCTTAGGTGTATATATGTGTTTTAAGGCATGATATTTAAGGTTATTCCAAGTGACATTTTTTATTTTGTTACTTTGTGGTATTTACTACTTCCAAACAAAAGAGATTTTTTTATCAGAGGAATTTGGAGAAGCATATGATATATTTTCAGTATGACACTACTCACATCTGCCTGTGTTTGGGTGAATTCTTCTGCCCTTGGGGGATCAATCTTATAGGAAAGTCCCTTCATTTTCCCAAGACTATTGTGGTTTGCAAGTTGCTGATTTCTGCCCACTTGGTTGAGAAATGACCTAGTCTGTGACCCAAACTGCGTTATTTCATTAAAAAAAAGAAAAGGGGCGAGTCTGGGATGGACTGAAAGTAAATGTTTCTATCCATATATTTTCACATCCTATCTGTATGTAGATGTTCATGAGAAATAATGGTAATTATTATTGTCATTCTGATTTTACTTATTTGCATTTGAATAAAAAAGAAAGGGTTTTTACATATTGAATCTAGTTCTGTCAGTGTGACCTGAGCCATTTTTGACCAAAAATAGATAAATACAATTAATGTGTCTCTCCTTCATCTGCTGACCTGGTCATGGACTTTCATAATGTAAGGCCCATTTGTAGAACTGGAGGAACTGGTTTTGGTGGAAATTAAATTATACTGAAAAATGCAATACAGAATTATTTTTGAATTCTAGTAGAATTTAATGGGAAAGAAGACATGCGTCTCAAAATGATGTTGCTATTTTCAAATTTACTGGTATTTAAAAGAAAGAAGACTTGTAAAAACTAAGCCAAATATGATTTTCCCCCAGTTTTTGCCATTTTGTTCCAAAAGAGATTGAGTAATAATTGCCAGGTTAGTTATTCACTGCAGATGTAAAATATTTTATTTCCTGACTTTTTTATGTCTCCAGATTTCAGTCCAGATCTGACAAGTGACAGATATTCCATGCCTCATTTGTACATTGAGCTCTTTTTTTCTAAGCATGCCATTGTCTTAAAATACAAATATGGAAATCAATATACAGATGCTTTTAACAAAGAGAGCATTGTAAAGTATGTGCTGAATTAGCTTCCGTGGAATCATCTGTCACTTTACTGACAGCCCAGCTTTTAACAATGATGGTATCATCTAAAGTGTTCAGTCTAAAGTTGTGTTAGATTTATAATGTTTTAATTGTGATCTACTTTGTACATTTTGAGCAAGTCAGACCAGGTGGTATGAGGAATATATTAATTAAATTAGGGAGATATTAAAAAAGGTACGTGAGCTCTTTCCATCTTCACAAAGGTTGAACATTCCTTTTTATTCTTGTATTTATGTTTAATTATTCTGAATGTCATGCATAATCACATTTTATTAATAGCAGTAAAGGAAAACAACCTGTTCTTTTTAAATGGAACTTACATGGAGAGGTGCTTTCTTTTTTTAATTATTATTTAATTATTATTGTGTATTTTGAATCAGACACTTTTCACTTGTTTAATGAAGAAATTTTCAAAATGGAGTTCAAATGGCAGATGAAGTTATTCTGTAGAGTCCTATGGAATGCTGTTCCTAGTCAAGTAATTAAAGCTTGTATTAGTAAATATTTTGGTAGTACGAGTCTTCTATTTTAAATTTAATATGTGAAAGAGGCTCATCATAACAAACTGTTGCTTTTGTGGCTGTAAAATCATCACAGCTGTTGGTATTAATTAGCACTATCTATCTGTCCTTTACACTGAGCGGAGATTGTAGCACAGACACATTCTGGGAGATTATGTAGCTAAATTGTTTCAGGATTTCCTAATGTTGGCATGGCTGGCTTTAAAATCCTCGTAGGAGCTGTGCGTGTATAAACAACACACTTAGCTTGATGTATAGCAATGGTCACATCAGAGTCATCAGGATGGTTTGCATCCATGGAATACTCATGTTTTGCTATTTTTAGATCCTTCTGAAAGAATGGATTTCTGTGAACTCTTGCTTCTGCGGTATCTGTGTATCTCTGAAATGATTGCTGTCTTTCCAGTACTGCGATCCCAGCACATTTTTCAGATGCTTCTTTCCCAGCTGTATTGTTATGGTGAGATTTTGTACTGCTCCTTTGAGCCGGTAGCAGGAAGCAAGGAGATAAGCAAGAGGATAAGGGAAAAAAGTTCCATAGTGAGCAGGAGAGAGAAGTTTAGTGTTAATGTTTTCCCTCTTTCTTACAGTAGCTTCTCTTTTTCACTGTTATGAGAAAGTGATTTTTTTCTGTGCCCTTTCTGCATTGTTAGCAGGGACATCTCTGGGCCTGTGTTGCTGTTTATATATACTGGCATAAAAATGTATTTATAAATTGCATAATTCTGAACCAAGTTACAAACTGGAAGGTCAGGAAGCTAAAAATGGAATTGAGAAAGAGAGAATGGAGTATTTAGTGTGGTGTTTGTTTGCATCTGGTTTGTGTTTATTAGACTAACTAAATTAGCCTGTGTTTGGAGGATACACATGTATATTTTTTTCCAAAAGTCTTATAGCTATTTTGATACTGGTAACCTCTATTATAACATTATGTCAACATTTCTGTTCCTAATGACTGAAAACTAATCCTCTGGATTTGACACTTGTCCATGTTAAATACCCAACCCCCCCAAATGCTATATTTTTATACTTGTACCATGAAGTACGCATTTACTGCTTCACCTAATCAGAAGTAATACAAGTATACAATCCAGAATAATACATTTCTGAGATGATAAATATTATATGAACTTCATAAATCTGTCCTCCTAAAAAAAATTAGAGAGACTAGAAAATGGCACAAAAGACACCCATTTTCATTATGGCTTTTAGACTATAATCTTCTCAGCCTATTCTAAAGCCACAGTATGGATGATGAGCACTTGAAATCCAATTTGAATTCATAATACCACATTTAATTTACACTACCACCTGTCAATAGGAAATAGACTGAGACATATCTCCTAAAATATCCATAGGGAATGTTCATTTATAATTAACCTTTGTTTTGTTTTGGTTTTTTTTTAAACTACCTCTTTGTCATTGCAATGGATTTTGTGCTATTTCCCATTTTTGTAACAGTCCCTCACTAACAAGTAGTTGAATTTTTATTTAATATTTTCTATGAGATGTAACAGAAGTTG
>NW_009260839.1:242422-256024 GCF_000687185.1 Egretta garzetta | reverse complement strand
AACAGCTAAGCCACAGTGAAAGTGGAATAGCCTTGCCAAATTCTTGAAGTCTCTAAGTAATATCATACGCTTTTAGGTTAGAATAGCTGGCATAAAACGTAACTAGTGCAGCTCTCTTTTTGAAAGAGGATGTCACAAACAGATGAAATGATGATAAAAGTGGTCATTGGCACAGATTTAACCTAGTCATTATTCTCATTAGACTGTAATTTTAGGTTCCTCTTTAGATGACAGCACATGATGATAGCTGACATCTACTTTGAATTCTTGTTATCATGCTTAACATGTTCAACTAATATTTTGCAACAGCTGAAAGTGCAAATGCATGTCTTCTAAGATGTTAATATAAACACTGTTCATATCTATCTATCCACAAATACTATGGATAATACAGATGGCTGGTACTTAAAATCCAGTAGATAAAATAAGAGTTCCTCTAAATACAAAAATTTGAGATTGAGGGGAAGAAGAACACCCAAAATCAAGGCGTTTAATTATTTTTTTCCCCATTCAGCTTTATACTTCTTAATTCCAGAAGCAATAAAGTTTGTTTCAGTGTTGGCACATCTAAGAGGATTATACTAGTTTGACAAAGCTCCTGAGTCTTTCAGAATCTTTCTTGAAAAGACATATTCCACTGATGTTTTGTCACTTAATAACATATGGTGAGGAAATAATGCAGCTTCATCAATAATTTCTCATGGCTTCTGTGATGTTTTCCCTTTAACATGAGACTCAAAAAATAATGCTAAATAAAAATACTCTCTAGGGAAGATTTCTTCCCTTTTTCCCTATAAAGCTTGGAAAAGAAATGAAGCCCAAACGATATGCAAACTCTCTTGGCGTAGGTCTCAATTTGCAGGCTCCCTCTCAGCCGGTGCTCTGAAGCTAACTGCATTTTGCTCCTTTTTGTGTTTTCATTTGAAATGCAATGTGAGTCTCAAAAAGGAATATGATTTAGATACACCAGCTTCTTTTTTTTTTTCTTGTTTTTTTTTCCAAAATCCGTAAATCCTTCCAGTTAAGACTCACTGTTAAGCTAACCACTGTCACAGCTTGACTAGATATCCTTGACCTGAGTTTTAGTATTGCAGCCAAAGCTCCACGCAGTCCTTCTGATCTTTGAGATGGCGTGATAACGACCAGTGAACATGGATTGTGGTTTTGTGATTTATTTTTTTTTTGTTCAACAGTGATTTGTTGTCAGTGATTTGTGATTGGTGGCTAACAGTGGGTTTGTGGTGATGTGATCTTGAGTAAGCTTTCTCCTTACCTTGTGATTAACCTTATGTGTAAAATGGTGATAATATTTATTCTTCATGGTATATAGTTTTGAGAGCAAAGAGGAACATGTTTATGTGTTATTTCTTGTGTATGTATTTAGGATGCTCTGATATCCATAAAATTTAACAAATTCAAAATGGAAGCATACATACTATGGAATTATTTCTATCTCAGAATCCTGCTGGTAACCAAAACACTAGAGGAACCCGGTTATTTCCTCTGTTCTCACACATCTGTTTTGCGCTCAGCAAAGCAAAGAGGGAAATTAAATTGTACTAGAACAGTACAGAAATGAAGACAAAAGCAAACTGTTTCCCCCCTCCCCGCTTCACCCTAAACCCTGGAATTTCTGGCACTTTGTGTTACTTAAGAGGGCCTTGAAAACTGTAAACCTGTTATCACTGCAGTCAATGTAATGCAAAGCATCTAGCCAAAGGCAGTATATCCTTACATCCCTTTTGTCTGTGCCCACATTAACAGCTAAGCCACAGTGAAAGTGGAATAGCCTTGCCAAATTCTTGAAGTCTCTAAGTAATATCATACGCTTTTAGGTTAGAATAGCTGGCATAAAACGTAACTAGTGCAGCTCTCTTTTTGAAAGAGGATGTCACAAACAGATGAAATGATGATAAAAGTGGTCATTGGCACAGATTTAACCTAGTCATTATTCTCATTAGACTGTAATTTTAGGTTCCTCTTTAGATGACAGCACATGATGATAGCTGACATCTACTTTGAATTCTTGTTATCATGCTTAACATGTTCAACTAATATTTTGCAACAGCTGAAAGTGCAAATGCATGTCTTCTAAGATGTTAATATAAACACTGTTCATATCTATCTATCCACAAATACTATGGATAATACAGATGGCTGGTACTTAAAATCCAGTAGATAAAATAAGAGTTCCTCTAAATACAAAAATTTGAGATTGAGGGGAAGAAGAACACCCAAAATCAAGGCGTTTAATTATTTTTTTCCCCATTCAGCTTTATACTTCTTAATTCCAGAAGCAATAAAGTTTGTTTCAGTGTTGGCACATCTAAGAGGATTATACTAGTTTGACAAAGCTCCTGAGTCTTTCAGAATCTTTCTTGAAAAGACATATTCCACTGATGTTTTGTCACTTAATAACATATGGTGAGGAAATAATGCAGCTTCATCAATAATTTCTCATGGCTTCTGTGATGTTTTCCCTTTAACATGAGACTCAAAAAATAATGCTAAATAAAAATACTCTCTAGGGAAGATTTCTTCCCTTTTTCCCTATAAAGCTTGGAAAAGAAATGAAGCCCAAACGATATGCAAACTCTCTTGGCGTAGGTCTCAATTTGCAGGCTCCCTCTCAGCCGGTGCTCTGAAGCTAACTGCATTTTGCTCCTTTTTGTGTTTTCATTTGAAATGCAATGTGAGTCTCAAAAAGGAATATGATTTAGATACACCAGCTTCTTTTTTTTTTTCTTGTTTTTTTTTCCAAAATCCGTAAATCCTTCCAGTTAAGACTCACTGTTAAGCTAACCACTGTCACAGCTTGACTAGATATCCTTGACCTGAGTTTTAGTATTGCAGCCAAAGCTCCACGCAGTCCTTCTGATCTTTGAGATGGCGTGATAACGACCAGTGAACATGGATTGTGGTTTTGTGATTTATTTTTTTTTTGTTCAACAGTGATTTGTTGTCAGTGATTTGTGATTGGTGGCTAACAAAGTGGGTTTGGTGATGTGATCTTGAGTAAGCTTTCTCCTTACCTTGTGATTAACCTTATGTGTAAAATGGTGATAATATTTATTCTTCATGGTATATAGTTTTGAGAGCAAAGAGGAACATGTTTATGTTCGGCATCTGTGTTATTTCTTGTGTATGTATTTAGGATGCTCTGATATCCATAAAATTTAACAAATTCAAAATGGAAGCATACATACTATGGAATTATTTCTATCTCAGAATCCTGCTGGTAACCAAAACACTAGAGGAACCCGGTTATTTCCTCTGTTCTCACACATCTGTTTTGCGCTCAGCAAAGCAAAGAGGGAAATTAAATTGTACTAGAACAGTACAGAAATGAAGACAAAAGCAAACTGTTTCCCCCCTCCCCGCTTCACCCTAAACTCTGGAATTTCTGGCACTTTGTGTTACTTAAGAGGGCCTTGAAAACTGTAAACCTGTTATCACTGCAGTCAATGTAATGCAAAGCATCTAGCCAAAGGCAGTATATCCTTACATTTTGCAGTGTGGGAAAGTATCTTCCTAGCCAGAAATTATAATAATGTCATCTTTTAGGACGGGAAAAGTATAGATTTGAAAATTACAGTTTGTCCTTTTAAAATATAATAGCTCATCTACTCATATAGTTGGTCGTCTTATATTGAGCAATGGTCAGTTATCAGATACTTTTCTGAATTCAACTAATCTTAATTTTGAAAGTTGTTTTCATTCAAGTATTCTTCTTCCCACTTCCTGGTACTGACAGTGGTGTTTGAAGGAGAACTATCCCACGCCGACTTTGCTACCTGTTATAGCGTGTGACTTCCATCTCTGGGATTGATGCATGAAGCTTTATCCTCAGATAAATCCAGATTCATCTTTGGGAGTAGCTGAGCACATATTCAGTGTCCTACTGATCTGCCTTTCCAAAGTTCAAAAAATGCTCTTACCACTTACTTTGAACCAAGCCACCAAAAAAAGGGGAAAGATGCTTGTTTATATGTGTTTGCTTTAAACATGACAGCCTGAGGCAGTGCTTGTGGTGTTAAGCTTTACAGGAAAAAGCAGAAATAAGGACATTCAGGAAAGGTAAATGATACTTTGTGTGAAAAGAAAGGTTTGCTGTTTTACACCTTCTTGGCCAAAAAATATAGCTCAAACTTTTCTACCTGGTTATTATATGGCTAGGCATAAGATTGCTATGGTTTACCAGCAACTATTAGACTTTTCCTGTGAAATCTGAGTAGTTATGTATACAGATGCACAGTTACCCTCCTATTACAAGTATTTAGCTTTTTTCCTGCTACTGTTATCTCTTTGTAATCTGATAAGTCTGAAAACCAGCTCACTTTCAATAGGTTTAGACAGTATACCTCTTAAAGCAGAGCCTCTCTCTTCGCTTGACCCAGGGCCCTGTTATCTCTATGCACCATTTCATAACTAAGGTATACGTATGGTTTCCTGCTGGCAGAAGAAAGCACAAACAACTTTACTAGATGATCAGTGAGTCTATTTTCCTCTTGATGTTCATTATTATGGAAGGGAGCAAAGATGCCTGTCGTGTGGGGTGAGATCAGCAAATCTGCTATGACCAAGAAGTTGGTTTTCCTCAGAAACTGCTTTTAAGCTGAAATATCACATTTATTATGATTAAATAAGAGGTGAATTTCTCTCCTTGATATCAGCATTATCAAGGATATAGCTTACAGTAGCGAGGACAGAGATCTCTGTGAGTATGTAATGGACCTAATGCTTCAAATGTAATGGTGTGAGTGATCTCATACAATTATTGCCAAGGGGTGTTGAGTCCACGTGCTATCAGCATTAGTGTGCAGATGCCACAAGAAACCTGAGACTATAATTTCCACATCCAATTCACATAATGGATATGGAAATAGAAGTAATTTCAGATAGTAGATAGATATCCCAAGCCAATAAAAAAACATATATAGCTCAATTTCCTTTTCAGCACTATAATAGAAGGTAAACAGCCTTTCAGATACAGTATGGTACTCACATTGCTCTGGACACATGCAGCGTTATATCTTTGAAAGAATTAGTGACTGTGCAATGTGAAAGGTATCTTCCTAAACTAAAAAAAAAAAAAAAAATGCTGGCTTTTATGTCCTCTTATGATCTTAAATTTCACTGTCTACCCAGGGAGGGGGGCAATCTTCACTTTGATGAAATATTTCTTTTGGCCTTTCACAGTCATTTCCTAACACAGTTTTCAACAGAAGCAGATATAAAATATTAGCCTTACTTCATAAGAATATAAAATATTGTCTCTGGTTTACTTGCTACTGTTGAGTGCAGTTGTGTATCCCTTCAGCATAAGGTGGGTTTGTGTGTGTGTGTAAAGCAGTGTTAAAAGCTAGGTGTTTTCTCAGTGCTGGGGCATGTGGATAATGATGAAGTTCCACACCTATGGACAAATTTTGAATGAGTTCATACAATGAACAGGAGGGGTTTAGCTTCCATATACTCTGTAACCATAAAAAGGTTGACGTTTCCTGCCTGTATTTATCTTTCTGCTATTCTTTGTCTCTCTTGGCCACACCTTTAAGATTGTAAATGGCTGAGGGCAGGCATGGCATGGGGAGGTACAATTTTTGGTTGGTCAGTATGTCCACAATAAATACAGTTAAAGACAGCAGCACGGTTCTCACAGACTTCAATGTTTGTTTCAAATTAATATAAAAAATGAACATGAGTCACGTTCTTAGCAAGGCTTTATGATTTTAAAATGTTAAATAAACGTTTACAAAATTAAGAAGTATTGTTTTATAACCAGCTAGTGAGTTCTTAGTGATATTTGAATAGTAATTGAAAATGTGTTGATATTTACCTTTGGAAAATATAATCATTTGTAATGATGATAGTTTATCTTAATTTTACAATAATTGATACCGCATTTATAAACTTATAGTAATTTCAACTGTGCAAGTCCTCTGTATTCACATGCATTTGCCATAGAGTTGGTTACTGATTTGTGTTACTGGTAACTTGAATATACATTTTGGAGGAAAACACTTTGATTACAAAGCTGACATTTTCATAGGTTTATGAGAAGATCATGACACTCAAGTCTGGTCACTGATATCTTCAACTTTGTGTGTAAATGCAGAGTAGGATGTGTGATATGAATGTAAGATACTGAAGAGCACAAAGTTTGTAACCCCATCTGAAATTCTTCAGCTTGTTGCTTTCTTGTTGACTGACTGCCAGTTGGATTTTCATAAAGATGAGAAAATAGAAAGGAGACTTGTTAATGAATGTTTTTCACTTTGAAAAACAGTAGTCAAAAGTGAAACTTTTCATGCAAAGCTGTTATTTTTCATAAAACTTTAAGTCCAGGTTGCAATATTTATTTAAAATGCAAGAAAGAAAAAGGAAGACAAAGAAAGTAGAGCCAGATATTTTTGACACTTGTTTTGAGAGTGAGGAGCTATGTTAATGATCATCCTCCTCCTCTGTAGCCATCATCTTTTAGGTTTCTCTCTTGTTGAGAAATATTGATTACTTCTCAAATTGGAACTCTTTCTAAAAGAGGAACTCAAAATGCCTACTTTCCAGCTAATAAATTTCCTTCAGTTCATACTATATGGAGGATTCTCTCCCTCTTCTGTAGTTTTTCTTTAAATTCTTTCCTTTCCAAAAATTAGAAATGTTGAAATACTGGCAAAGTCTAGGGGTGAAAAATACCATTTTTTCTACCCAAAAGTACTGATCCATTAAAGCTTAAGAAATTTGGTTTAGGGAAAACATAAGATTCTTAATTTTTAGCACAGCAGAAGTCTTAGAACAGATTTATCAACCCGTTCTTCTTTCAGCAAGCCTGTGTGAAGAGATATTCCGATGATATTTCTGAAATTTGAGTTCTGGAAATCAGAATTTATGAAGTCTTGAAGTACTTGGAGTTCACATTAGCTGGGATGAAAGTTTAAATCTTTTTTCACCTGTGTTCCTTTGGCTTTGTGTTCTGAATGTTTACAATTTGCATTGGGGATGAGCATGTTAAAAAGATATTTTATCAACTTTGATGCTGAGAAATTTTCTTCTACTTTGTGTAATTTGCACAATCTTGAAGAGGTATTGTGCATAAATCCTTTAGTATTTTTAAAATATAGTTTGGCAAATTACACATACAGATTTATTTATATCAAGTCATTGAAATTTAGAAACTGCCTTAAAATATTAAGCCAAGAAACAAAACGGCTTTTCTCTCATCCATCTCTGTGGACCATTGCAATAGGGAATTACACATTTCCATCTGATTTTCACAGCTATATATTTTGGATCAAGGAAAAGCATACACTGTATGACAGCTTCATTATAAACCGTACCAATGAATAACAAGACTTAATTCTGTATTATGCAAAGCTAAAGTCTACTTGATCATGCTAATATAAATCACTCCTTAAAACAACTGTATTGCTGTTCAAAACGGGTGCAACTGATTGAACACTGACTGGTTTAGGTCCATTGACTGCATAAAGCAATACAAAAATCTTTTCTTGCAGTTCATACATAGTAAAGTTTATGTCATCCTTCTTGTATCCAGTGTATGAAATGTGTACTGTTAACACTGTGCCAGTTATTTTACTAAAGTGAATGTGCATTTTCCATTGCTTGAAAAGGGACTATGCTGAAAAAAGGAGCTAAAATTCTTTCCTCCTTCTGTCTTTAGCTTACTACTTAGAGGCTGAAAATAGAGTATTTTTGCCGTTATGAAATAAAGTCTTCCTCATTGCAGAAGTACACTACTTGATCTTATGGGCGTTTAGTATTTTATGACTTCATCTCAGCTTCTTCATTACTTATAAATCACTGACACTTCATACTTAAGCAATTAAAACAAGTAACAATTAGCTTATTACCCCCATGATCCACTGCACAATAATTGCACTAGAGAATTCATTTAACATAATAAAATGAAGAACATTAGAAATCATTTTGTGCAGAGGCAGCACTAGTTTGACAATAAGCTTTATGGTGGTTGAGTACCTTATGCGCTAATAAAAGCAAATAGATTTTCCATTATTGCAAGCCACTCACATAAAGCCAGCAGGGCAAATGGTGATTCTAAGTAAAGAGTAAATAATCACACTGGCAGAATGTCTCCTTTCAAGTTAAAAAAGTAAACCCAGTTATGATTCTTTCTTTCTTTCCCATCTTATGGAGGCAGAGAATTGTTTATTACATGTTACTGAAGTTATGTTAAATTTAAAAACTTCTAAATGTAGATCTGCAGTATCAACATTTTGTGAAATTCATGGGTCGGGCATGTACACAATAATAAATTGAAGGTCATGAAAATGAGAAGCTGGCATTGTATCAATGCCTGGTTTCAAAAAGCCATTAAAGCCTTTTCTTATGTCTTCAGTGTACTGCAAAACACGTAGATGAAATCTTGCCATATTTCAGCTGAATTAAGACCTGAATCAAAGCCTAGTTGAAGCGATTAATATCTTTCTCAGTGGCTTTGGTGGGCCATATCTTCTCCCCTCTTGAGTACAAAGCTTGCTCCATATTGTGTCATGGGAAACCATTAGTCAAGTGTCTTAACAAATACTGTTAACAGCCTGTAGTGGCTGTCAGTTCTACTGACCTCTATCATCTACATTTTTTTAAGTGCTTTTTACCCTGCGAGATCTAATGCCTTTTATTTCTTCAAATATTACTACAATAGTCTTTTCAGATAGCATTTTCTATGTCTTTTCAGATACTTAATGTAAGTAATTTTATAGTCTCCACTTCTTCTCTCATAATTTTATTTACTACTTTTTCATACCAGTGACAGTGTATTTTATTCCAGAGCTGACACTTGCAAATTACTTTTGGAGAGGGTATATTCAGAGACCTCGGGAACTGGCAATCCATTTTTAAGCCTGCCATTTTACTTATCTGCTTCCATGGGGGTGGCACAGTTGGAAGCAGAATCCAGTCAATAGATCTGCTTGCAGATCCTTCCCCAAAATTTGTGCGTCTTGGAATTGATTGCTTTGTTAAATTATTTATTTAACATTAAGGCTGCTTGCTATGGAATTTATGTTTTATTACAAGGTAAACGGGAACTGTTCCTGCCAGCTCCTTCAGGGAAGTAAGAAATCAGATGCCTTTTGCTTCTATTCACATGCACTGACTTGTTGGGACAGAGACTGCTGCTATTTTACTTCCAAAAAAAGTGCACAGAACAATGCGCTAAGAAAAGGCAAGTGTGGGGTTGAGCCAGTATGGAGATGAAAATAAACTACTACAAGGAAAATGCCAGTACAGTTCACTGCTTTCTCAGGTGACTAGCAAGGAGTCAGAGGCTGAACTGTGATTCTATTTCAGAAAAAGTACGATAACAGTTTAGGAGACAGTCAGGGAGACTTCAATGTGACATGGCACCAAGTCTGGCTAGAATTCTCTTCCAATGTAGCCCTCTCTTCCTAAACACGTAGTTCCCAGAATGCTTGAGTGTTTGTTTTACAGAAATTTTATTTCAAATATCTTAATTTCTTTCAATTTTTGTTGATTTATTCCCCCAACCAGAACACTAAAATGAGTTTGAGAGAAAATTGAGATCGCTGCTCTACCCTACACTGTCCTACTATATGAAGTGGTGTTACAGGTGCAGAAGTGACAATAAAAAGAATTATAAAAGAACGATTGGAATTAGTTGAGGATTTATTGTAAAGCCTGTATTAAAGCATGTTGTGGAAAGTGTGTTTTGAATGGTTGCATTCTGAATGTTTTTATCTCGAAGAAAAACACATCAAACAATTATTCAATAAGCAAGACATTTAAATTAATTTAGTAATTATTACTGACATCAGGACAAAAGAACATAAATGCAAAAGTGGAATACTTGATTCCTGTTAGAATCATTGGTTCAGCTTATTAGAAAAAATAAAATAAGTTAGTCAACAATACTGGGAAATCAAAAACATATTTAAAGGAAGTAATGCCCTTTCCTCTGCCCTTTATTGTTCTGCCTATTTGGAAGAAAGAACATTTAACCTCTGTGTTAGCAGTGATAATAATGGTGGGTAGCACATCATAATCTTTCAGAGGAAGCCTACAAAAAGCTATTTAAAAATATGACAAGTAAATAATACATAATTAGTCAAGTTTTCTGCATTCACTGACAAAAAATTAATGAACCTTTCTCTCAGTTTGAAGAAAGAGTTGAACAATTTTTCTAGTCCATTCTACAATGCATTAGCTTTAGAAAAACTAATATCTTCTGTTAAGACTATATGGAAAAGTTGCATATTTTTTCCTTTCATATTTTCCAGACTCTGTGCCTTTATTTCTGATATTCTTTAAAGAAATTCTTTGTGAGGATAAATGTTATTGAAATACTTCCTGTTTTATGAAAGTCTGGTGGTAACACCATCTCTTTAATAGCATAGCTCCCATTGGGGTGAGCCCTGATCTGATTTTTTCTGTCTCCTGACCAGGGGTTTGCACATTATCTGGAAGCTGCAGGTGTTTTCTTTTTCCCATTTCTCAGTCAGGTCTCAGTGCACTGACAGACTTTCAGTGGAGTTGTATCCTATACTTTGGATTATCTGTTCTATTTTGATTTTAAATTAAACACTAATGTTCTTTTCCCTCTGGGCAATGACAATAATGGGAATTGTTTACCAAACAGTCTTTTACAAACAGAAGTGGTTTGGCGTTTTTTTTTAAAATGGAAAAGTATCATAGAAACCATAAGAGCACATTTCCTAGCTTTCTTCTAAAACTTATCCTTCCCTGCCCATGGGAAGACTCAATTCTGAAGAACAGCAGCCAGACTGTCGTTCTTCATCAGAGTGTCCCCGTGCATAATTTCAGAAAAAAAATTCCATTTTTGGTCCAGTCAAAAATAACTTCTACTCCTTCATTTTCTCCTGATCTTTCCCACTTCCACACATGCATGGACCTTTATTTAGTGGCCTCCTGAAAATTCAGCTCCTGGAATTATCAGGAAAAAAGATGCATTTCCTTTTATTTTTTATTTTTGTTTGTTAAAATTTGCATTGTTTTATTCTACTTCCATTTGGGTGCTTTTCTCTGAGGATAAACTCAATTTTCTGATAGATATTGTTTGTGTTTATATATCACGTAAACAGCTGAAAATGTCCCCAATACGTAGATCATTATGTTTTTTATAATTCTGCAGTTCCTCTATTGATAACTTGTGGGGCCTTCATGTTTATCTTTGAAAAGTCATCCAAAGCATCGATTATTCTTTTATTTGTTTTGCTTCCATGCACTTTCATAATTTTCTTCTGCATACACAGAACATTAAACATAACATTAGAAGCGACTGTGCAGAATTAGACCAAATGCCCATATAGCTAAGTATCTATCCAGTACTTGCAGCTTGCATCTGTACCTGACACTAATACTCTCTCTTTGCTGGTGGCCAAGAGCTGCAGTTAGGGAAGAGCATGAGCTCAGGGCAAGCATGTGCCTGCGCACATTCTCTCCAGAAGTGTTCCAAACTCCTGCCCTTCCCTTCAGGATGCTTTGTTTTTCCCCAAAGAAAACTCAAATAACTACTATAACAAATTAACTAGTTATTATTTGAGTTACAGGAAATATCTGAAATGATGCTTTAGATTGCACTGAACTGTGACATTTCTGCCTTCCATCACACATCAAGCCTTAATGAGCAATTGTACCTTTCCTCTGAAATATTTCTGGTTTGGAGTTAATAGGTGTGTATGACTGTCAGCATATGAGTTCTACTGACAACATTTTCACCAAGTAAGCTTTTGAAAAGTTGCTTTTGATTCTTCATTGATTTGAAGTATCTTAAAGGTTTTATCCTCATTTGTTCATTACAGCAATAGAGATTCCAGGAAAAAATTTATCGTTGGTTTGTTTTATAGTTTTGTGAATAATGCAGATGAGTGAGCAGCATATATCAATCAGGTCCTCGAATTAGGCATTTATTCCTAATGTATATTGAACTGCACTAATCAAACCCACTAGTCTGCATTGAACCTTCTCATTTCCCTAGTATATTATAAATTTTAATAAAAACCCCTCCTATTTTTGCATTTGTCTTGCGAAAGTGATGATTGAGCATATTCTGACAAAAACAGTTCTAAATATCAGCCTGTCTCCATGTAGTAATAGATAATATTTGAATAAAGACACTGATTTCCAAGCAGAAGGTGCTCATTAGAAACATTTTAAATAGCCATAATAATTTATTATTCTATAGTGAACTACATAAGTGGTCATATTCGATACAGACAGTATAATCAGTTAGTTATTCTACAAAATGTATATACAGAGAAGCAGACCAATCATATAATTTCTTCTTTTATGTGTATTTAATAATAAGACTTCCTCAGTGAATTCTAAAAAAAGCTCCAAAACAGCTGGAAAGTATAATTTTCTGAGAGGGCACTTCATCCTGTTGTCCAGGTTGTAAATAAGAACATTAAACAGCATTGGCACTAGCATCTGTGAGTGACACCAGTTGTGTTTTCTACCATTGACCAAAAGCTGACCCTTCCAGCCTGATGGTCTGGCCAATTTTACATCCACCTTAGCATCCAATTACCCAGTCCACATTTCACCGATGTGGCTTTATAAAAAGCCCTGCTGAAGTCGAACCGCATGGCATCCACTGTCCTCTCCTTGCCCACACTGTCAGTCAGACTGGCTGGGTGCAATTACCCCTTGAGCCAGCTCTCCACCTCCTCTCACCTCCCTGTTCCTCATCACCTTCAGCCCTATCCCTGCTTCCCACGGCAACAGTTTGGTGACAGTTTGTGCTTCCAATTGCCTGTCTAAATAGAAGTGCAGTAGCAAGTTTTCAGATGTTTTGAGACTTCCTAGGCTACCCAAGGAACTCAGATCTGCAGAAGCAAAAATATCAGACAAGAAGGATCATTGTGAATGAAAATTCAGAGCTCGAGGTGAAGTCTGAATACCATCCTCTCAGGCCACTGTGTAGTACAGGCATGGAAACCTTAAGAATAAACATGCAGAATTTAAAAAGCCTGTTCAAACAGATATGCTGGGCAGGGATTTTTTTCCATACGTTTTTCAACTTCCTAAGTCATCTCCCATTTTACTCTGAAGCATCAGATTTGTCTAGAAATGTTATCTTTTCAGAAAAGAGCATAAAGATAACTTCAATTATACCATCTTTAGTTACCAGTGTTCCTATTCAAACTAGCTAAGGAAGAATTTGGATGCCATTCCATAGTTAGAATAGTTTTTCTGTTCTTTTTAGAAGATCTGCCACTGCACTGATGCTCTTGCAACCTTGCATTCTCGTTTTCCCAAGTTACATGATTATGAATATGTTGTCTACCTTGACTTCAGCAAGGCTTTTGACACTGTTTCCCATAACACCCTCATAGGGAAGCTCAAGAAGTATGGGTTGGATGAGTGGACAGTGAGGTGGATTGGGAACTGGCTGAATGGCAGGGCTCAGGGGGTTCTGATCGGCGGGGCAGAGTCCAGATGGATGCCGGTAGCTAGTGGAGTTCCCCAGGGCTTGGTACTCGGCCCAGTCTTGTTCAACTTGTTCATCAATGACCTGGACGAGGGGATGGAGTGTACCATCAGCAAGTTTGCTGACGACACAAAACTGGGAGGAGTGGCTGATAC
>NW_009260839.1:239563-242150 GCF_000687185.1 Egretta garzetta | reverse complement strand
TGGGCTTGTTCAGCCTGAAGAAGAGAAGACTGAGAGGGGACCTTATCAACACATACAAATATCTTAAGGGCGGAAGTCATGAGGATGGAAGCAGTCTGTTTGCAGTGGTGTCCAGCGACAGGACTAGGGGCAATGGGTGCAAACTGAAACATAAGAGGTTTCAGTTGAATATGAGGAAAAACTTCTTTACTTTGAGGGTGACAGAGCACTGGAACAGGCTGCCCAGGGAGGTTGTGGAGTCTCCTTCTCTGGAGATATTCAAGGCCCGCCTGGATGAAGTCCTGTGTAGAATGCTCTAGGAGAGCCTGCTTTAGCAGGGGGGTTGGACTAGATGATCTCCCGAGGTCCCTTCCAACCCTTGCAATTCTGTGATTCTGTGAATTTTTTAGAAATAAGAGCAATGCTTTAAACTTTTTAGACCACATGGTACTGTAGACTGTAGGATGTTTTTTTGTATGAGCTCTCTACTTCATGCTTCAGTAGTATATAGTTTAGCAAGAATCTAATAATGTATAACAATGTTATGCAAAATTAATATAATAAAACCTTGGAGCAAATTGTCCTGCCTATGTACAATTAAGAAGCAGCAGCCTTCAGAATTTTAATGCTGTTGGAGAAAAGGGATTTGTAACTGGGTTGTTAGCTTTACCTAAAGTTGCCTATGAGCCTTCTAATTTGTAATATATATGTTTAACCCCCCCCACCAACAACTGCTCGTTTCACCAGAATATAACAAGAATAACTAATATAATAAAGGATGATAATGGCAACTATGGAATTTGTCATAATTTCTTTCTTAGATGGTTAGTCTGATTTTTATTGTTCATTTGTTAAGGTCACTGAAATGTGGTTTTGTTGTCTGTGTAGATCTTCTGGTAAGGACATTCAGTGGTTTGTCCCGCTCATATTTACCATGGAGAGCTATGCCGTCGATTCAGGGTTATTGATATTATCCATCTCGTTTTGCAAAAGAAACTACAAATATGTTCATGGAAAGGGGCATATGGTTTTTTATATCTTCTGTGTCAACGACGCTTTTTTATGCATTCTGAATCAATCGTAATGCAGCAACACAAATCCAGTGCACTTAAATGTCAACATGATCATAAAGAACAAAATCAGGAGTGAATTCTGAAAAAACCAGCCCTGTAACTATATACATACAGTAATTTCTTTGAGAGACTGACTAAGGATATACTTGAAATACTGGATTTATAATTCATATTGTACTTTTGTGATTAGACAGTGAAGTTCCTTTTAAAGTCAGAATTTTTCTCATGCACTACTACACGTTTTACTCTTTACTATCACATATTGAAATTTATGCTCATTGTGTTTGATCCATGTAGAATGCATAAATATGGCTTCACATTTTCCTCTGGGGATTTTATTTCCTAATAATATTTAGGAAATTTCTTAATAAGAAAAGGTGAGAATTGGCAAAAAAGTTTGTCTGTCTAATATTTTTAAATTGTCCTGCACATCATCTGATGCCTGTGTCCTGCTTCTCAAAGAAAAGGATCTGTAAGATCCTTTTAAGATCATTTGTATTCTTTTGAGGATTCAGAGAAAGCAGAACTGACCCCTCACCTCCCTGTGTGCTCACTTACCTGAATGATTTTTGGACATACCATCTTTTAAAATTGGCAATTACCACCTATCCTGCCACCTTTTAACAACCTTGACCTTTGCAACTGGTATTAGGAACTGTCATGAGTACAGCTTCTGGTATCAGTTTTCCTAAGAAATACTTTGCACAGGAAAAAATCCTGAGTGGGATGGGGTGGCCAGTTTAGAAAGCAGAATGAGAAAACTTATCTTAATCACGGCTTGTTTATACTTCTGCTGCAGTAACTCTTTCGGGTTCCTTTATGCGAATCTGATGGTATTGTTCATATTAGGAATACTGATGAATAAATTTGTATTACAATCTGTTAAATATTCTATGACTCTAAATAACA
The DNA here is from genome assembly GCF_000687185.1 of Egretta garzetta. Classification (NCBI taxonomy): domain Eukaryota; kingdom Metazoa; phylum Chordata; class Aves; order Pelecaniformes; family Ardeidae; genus Egretta; species Egretta garzetta. The sequence continues at coordinate 240,189 of NW_009260839.1, read as the reverse complement.
AATCTTAGACCACTTTATAATTTACTCTTTTGGAGTCTGTCAGTGACGAAGTTTAGTGAAGGACTTCCATGCTACAAGCCTGTAATGAAACCCCCTCAGCAGAACATCTTCCCAGAGGAAAGCTCAGGAGTGAGCAACTATTCCAAATATCAACATATACTTTTGCAGATAAGAAATCTTTCTTCTGTTTTATTTTTCTTCTTACAATGATACAGAAGCAAAAATATGCTAGTAAAAATTATATGTTGACTGCATAAATAGCTGAAAATGTTTGTGTTCTGTTAAATATTAGAACTGAACACTCCAATATAATTAATCTACATGAATGCACTTCATCTGGAAATCGTAAATAGTAAGCTGTCTCAGCATCTTTCTCTAGTTTTTAAAATGCCATGTTCATTGTGGAACATTAGGAAATTAATAAAACTGTTACAAATGGTACTTTGAAGCTGATATTTCCATTAGGTATGACTTTTGCTTATCCTAATTAAAAAATAAAAAAAAGAGTAAAGATTGAATGACTCCTTTAGGGGCAAACACCAGTTGTGCTTCCTTCCATTTAATGAGGTTTAAATGACAGGCCTTGAGACACCCTTGCTCTTCCAGTTCAGTACAGCGCTGAACCG
>NW_009260839.1:184866-239406 GCF_000687185.1 Egretta garzetta | reverse complement strand
CCGCACTTACAGCTTTGCAGTGTGCAGTAGCTTCATTTGCTCAGTGTGGAGTTCGTATTATTTAACTCAGGGGACAGAGGAAAAGGGATGTGAAGGAGGAGAATTTGTTTTGCTTTGATTTTTCTCCTCCTCTCCACCATGTGAATGAAGTGAGATAAAGAGATTATTCTGCTCAAGTCTCATGTAGAGGTTACTTTTCATGACCACATAACATGAAAAGTGGTTGTAGCACTACAGACTTTAATATTGACAGTGTCAATATTAAGTCAGTGGATACTGGCTGTATCCAGGCATAAACCAAGAGTTTTATGTGTCGATGTAGCTGGAGTAAAGCCGTATGTGTGGATACAGCCACAACAAAGTACTATTATAATTTCAGATTACCAAAATCTAACTACTTTTGTAAATCCTATTGTAGATGATTTGGGGGAAAGGTATGATGCGATTTTAAAATACTATGACTTCTTATGAAACTATGTATGGGATGCAGCCAGGAAGCTGGGATGGACAAAGCTCTGAGGCTACCGAGATTATGATTTTCATAATTTTTTTTCTACATTGATCAAGTAATGGAAGTTATAAAAGCTTCTTTTGAGACACCTAAGGACTGCCAATGTTTTTGGCATAAAAATGTGATCGAGAGATTTTCACTTACCCTAAGTGTAACAACTCTCTGAAGCAACAAGATATTGCAGAATTATGTTATAATAAAAATCTAGTCATGTAAAAAAGCACATTACAACAGTTTAATTTGATAATGTATATGTGGGCTTACTCTCACTTTTATAAATACCATACTGTTTTGATAATTTCCCAGACACAACTGTGTAATAATTGCATGTCTGGAATGGTAGAAAGCATGAGGCAAATATAATCTAAGCAAGTTTTCCTGGAATAATTGTATACTGTCATGTGTGATTGGCTAAGTGTTATACAAAGTATACAAAACATAAGCAAGCGGGCATCTTTAATTAAATAAAAACACTACTGTGCTGACATTCCTATTTTCCTATGAACTTCAGGAGTGCATTTTTATGATTCAGTCCATTGTGAATGTTTTTTCCTCTCAAGGATAGCCTTGGAACTAGAAGCAGTGGATATTGGGCTGTGCAGATACTTAACCCGACTGTAGAAGTACAGCAGTTTCCCCAACACACTGTGCCTATGCTTGGTGCGGCTATAGCTGTGCCGTTCCTAGATGAGAGCTGCTGTGTCCTGTAATATCCTGTACCTCTGCTTATTGGTTCAGGAAACTCCGTCTTGTGTGGCATTGCTGAGTGTCACCCAGGCATGCCAGGGCTGGCTGAGGGACCTGCGTGGTGTCCATCTCCATTCCCTATGCCCATCTGAGCAGAGGAGAACTGGCTGACTGAAAATGCTTGTACTCTCAGGGAGTTTCAGGAGGGTCAAAATCAGAATCTGTCAATAAATGGGAATTGCCACTTAAAAGGAAGTTAAATCTGGTTTAGAACAGTTGTGCAAACTGCTGGGTATACTTTTATACAGTAAACTTTTGTTTCAGGAACTTTGTATGTTAGAGTTGAAACTAGTTTACAATTAGGCTGCCTATAATATTGCACATAGGCCTGAACCCATGCTTAAACTGATCTTCAGACTGTCCCTGCTTCATGAAGGCAAGCCTACATTCAGATTCTTGATTTTGGAGCAAGCAGAATGAAAAAATCAGACATCACTTGAGCATGAGTGTAAACACATGCCTGTCTGTAGTGTAGATGGAGTTGGGTATGCTGTGCCTCCAAGTACCCCACCCCATCTTCCTTGTAAAACCGGCATACAGAGTGAGGGTGCGTGAAGTTTCAGTTCCCAGCTGAAGAACACTTTGAAATAGATTCACTTCTTTATTTCTACCTTGGCAAAATGAGAATTGTGCCATTTACCTTCTAAGAGAATTGTGAAGATAAATTCACTAAAGGTTTTATGTGCTCTGAAGATTTAATGGAGAAGGTTGTATAAATACCCAGGAAAAAAATAAGTGAAACCAATCTATTAGGACATATTTAACAGTAGCTTACAATGGATAATTATCCATGGCTTCACTGCTACTGGGCAATTACGTTGCCAGTAAACTAAATTAGTCCAACTGTGGGTTATGTGTCTCTAGGTTATTCAGTTAATTACATTACAGTATATTTTTACTCATGTGAAGCAGAAATATCTAGTGATTAGAAGACTGAATAGTGAATTTGGAGGTGTGGTATAGATACAGCTCATTGCATAATGTCCTTATTCATCACACCATCTTGTTTCCCTCCGCTGAGGCTCTGAATGAGTTAAACACCATTCTGTGAACTTCATTACATAATTTGTGATGAACAGAAAAGAGTTGGCATTGCCGCTTTGTAAACGAATGCTTTGGATTATTTTGTACATGTCTGTAACCTAGTTGAGCAATCAGCACGTGATACAGAGTTTTATGTAGCAGGAAGAAGTGATTCAGAAAATCTGAAATCCTTTTAATTTGTCTTAAATTTTTCAGAAGTGGGTACTTAACAACATAGTTGCATAACCTGAAGCTGAGACTTCCAAAATGTTTATTGTGGCTTAAATGTGCATCAGTGTAGAGGTAATTAAAACAGTCAGAAGAAAATTTCTGACAAGCTGACATTTTCAAAACAAATAAAGATTCTCCAGATATTTATAAGTCTGTGTCAAGGATAATTTATACTCCATGTCATATTACAATATTTAATTTGTTTTTGTTGTCATACTATATTAGCTTTAAAAGACTTTCAATGTTTCAGCAGCTGCTGCATGGCCCCAATCAGTACTGAAAAAACATTCAATGCTGAGTGTACGCAATACACCAAGCATGTTCTTTGGATTACTCACCGCTCACCCCTAGGTGAGCACTTTCTTCTGCACCAGAGTTAGCTTCTGGAAGTAACAGAACCTGTATAAATGAAATTTGGAGGAACAGAGCATGAAACCAGCAGCTTTGATTGCTGCTAGTAATCATATCTACCTTATGCCCATGGCCCTGCTGACATACACTGGTTAGATGTATCATGCTGTTCTGAATGAGTAAAGGAGCAGGAAAAAAAGCAAATTATTCCCTAAATTGCCATGAATCAACCCTGAATCATGGTCTTGAAACAGCAGATCAGAGAAATCATTTCGTTTCTTATCTACTAGACTTATGTATGCCCACTCTAAGAATGACACACCATGTATTTAATTTGAAATTCTTACTGGTATTAAGAATCTGGAGAAAGTAATGTTGCTATCTCTACCTTGCTTCTAATACATATTTGTGTGAGAGTTACTCATTAAAACAGATGCCTCAGGGTCAGATTTATTTATTACACCTGTCCTGGTTATTCCAGATTTCTTAATTATTTAGAGAGCTCAATTAGACTATATCTAATTTCTGATCTAAATTAGATGTCCTTGTGATGGCTATGAAATATTCTACTTTATTGAACAATAGAAACGTATAGCACTCCAGGATAAGAATAGGATAATCAATATTGTAGGAAAGGTCTGATTATGAAAGTATTGCTAAGCCTTTGGTTTTTTTCAGTCCTCTAATTATCAAAATTCTGCAGCAGTGGTTAAAATATGACACCACCACTTGGATTGATAAATCGGAAATGACACAATTCAGAACAGTGCTTTGAACCTGTACCAGAGGTTAAAACTATTAACAGTGAAGTAGCTTACTGAAATTAGACTCTACTTGAAGCAAATTGATGTCATTGATTTGTATGACAGGCTGTAGTGTTCACCCTTTAGCGTGTGAGTGTATCTGTGTTAAGCAGAGGGTACTGTCACCTTCATATTTTTAAAGTCTATCCCAGACCATTCCCACTGTTAAATTTCAATTAAACAAATTTGGTTGGAAAAAATGTTCTATATGTCTTTTATCTACCCTGAGCTGCCGGCAAAACAAACTGCTTTTCCATATTTGGCATTTATTAATAATATTTTGAATACCACTGTGCTTTTTAAGCTGAGTGTGGTGGAATTCTCATGTGGGATTATTAAATGAGTCGATTTGCATTCTAATGAGAACAAATGTTTGGGATTGCATTGTTAAAATGCTAAAACGGTGTGTGTATAATTATTTTGCAGCTTAGATTCGCAGAACTCATTTCCCCAAACTCTTTTTTTTAAATAACTAAAGAAACAGAGCATACTGACGGCTGGAGGGGAGGTGATTAGGGTAATTTAAACTGTTCACAAATGACTTTGCTACTGAATGAAAGCATTTCTTTGGCTTTGCTGTGCTCCTTTCATTATCTTTAAGCGGCTGCAGTGTTGAGTCCCATAAGAAGTCTCACCAAGCTCTCTTTCCTTGTACAATTTCTCATTTGTATTGATTAATCATTTTGTAATTCCATTCTAGGTTGCCTTGCTCATCTTTAAGGCATGTGCTGCTTTTTCTTTGCTTGTCTATCCTGTAATGGTTATGTTGTCTCTTCTAATACCTTAGCTTTATCACTGCAAGTCAAGCTTTAAAACATTAATCCCTTCATGCTTTAATTTCATATTCTATTACCAGAATGAATGCAAATACTGTTTCCTTTTTGCTCCTTTTTAATCATCTTCACTACAGCTTTTGCAAATGGTCCAAGAGTAAAGTAAGCTTTTTATGACAGTCAAAGTCAAAGATTTGTTCGGCTACTCTTTTCATATATTTTTCCACAACTATTGCCAAACAAGAATTGTTTACTGCAGGCTTCTGAGATGTTCTGCTGCTTTTCTGTTCCCCATCTCATGCACTGCAAAGCAGCATTGTTTAAAATACTGCTTTCCTAAGAAAAGCTGCATGTTGCTCAGGGCAAATTACCATGAGTTACTGCAGGGAGGTTTTAATAAATCCTTGTCTTCCCCCGCCCCGTATTGTCTTGTTATAAGGAATCGTGGTTGTGAGGTGTGGGTAGGGGCTGCTCTTTTAACTTGCTGTGTGATCCACCAGGCACCACTCTGGCATTGTAAACTTATGTAAAATTTATACAGAGAGACCTTAGCAGCTCCATAGTTAAGCTCCAGTTATACTCTTCAAGCAGGTTTTAAATCCCTGAGATTGACACAAATTTTTTCCAAAGATCCCATCAGAAAACTTGTACCATTTTCAGTAGTAAGAATACATGTGGAATTTTCTAGCTAAAAACCATACAATCTGGCTACAGTTCAGAATTGTAAGTACCTTACAGTCCTTTGTACAGTTTTTCTATTTTTTCATGTCCTGACCTTTGGTAACTGTGACAATTACAGGATCCTGATTTCTTTTAGAGCATAATTCTAGTGTTATCTGAATGAATATTCCTGCTTCTCCTTAGCAGTAGCATCTTTTGCCAATGAACCTAGAAGCCTAATTCTCTCCACTTTTCCTAGGGGAGAAGGAAGGAGCTGCGTCACAGGAGACAATTCTGAGTGTCACATCAGAGGGCAAAGGGCTGCGTATCAATCCCTGCTACCACTCAGGAAGAACAAACATGTTCCTTTTCCTTCTCACTGACTATGCTGTTGTTGCTTGTGTAAAAACCAGTCCTTTGAGTTAGATTAATTATGTTGTATCAGACATTTTTCTTGCATTTTTTGTTTGTCTTTCCAATTCTCCTCTCTCCAACAAAATGGCAATTGGTAATTGTGTATAGGCTGGATAGGAGATTTGTTGGAACTGAGGAGCCTGTGCTTATATTGACTTACCGCTGTAAAAGCAAGAGGCTCCACTGCCTCTTTCACTGGAGACTTGAGAATATGCCCTACATACCATCTTCCACAGGTCATGATGTCTCTTTCTGTTCAATCAAAAAGAGACGCAAGATGCTAGTTCTCCTTTCTGAAAACATTCCCACCAAAACAGAGTTTCTGTTGTTGCAGAAGTCTGGTTTCTTTCAGCACAAATAGTGGACTTCTGAAGAGAATTAAAACAAACTAACACACATGCTATCTCAATGCGACTTCATGGACATCCTGTCCCTCAGAAATACTTCAGTTTTCCCCTCCACAACTGGGTCACCATTTTCAGTCTCTCACAATGTACGTGATCCATGCCAAACCTTCATGTTTAAGTTCACAGCCTTTATGTTTACAGAAACAGACTATGCATGTCTATGAAATTAGTGAGAAAAATTACGAATGTGTCTGCTGAATTATGGAAGATCTAACTCCATTCTGTATGTTCTTATGGTAACATGATAAAGCCATTAATCATTATTAAATCACAATACTCATCAACACATATTTACAGCTTAATTAAGAACTGTTCTCTCTAAAACTGCCAGTTAATTATCAGAATCACAAACACCTCTCCACCCACAATCTGTTAAATCATTGGATATCATGACCTTTTATTCTTCCCATATCTTCACAACATCCTTTAAACTATCATACGCTCCAGTCTTTCCTGAGAGGCTTTTGTGTTCAGGTATGCAGTAAGTGTTATTGAACTTCAGAAGCTTATGGTTTGTGATGTTTGTTAGCAATTAGGTTGGCTTTAGGCACCCAGTGTTTTGGGCTGGGGCAATGCTATTACCTAATGGAGGATAAAACTCCGCATTCATAGCGCAGTGTTTCACCCCATTTGTTCCAGCAGTCTCTGGTTTAATTATGGCTATTCAGAAATGAGTGTTCTCTTATCTGTTCTTCCAATTTATATTCAGCAAAGCAGGAACTGGCAGTCAATATACTAAATTTTGTCATTTTTTTACTACAGCAAAATTTAGAGACGTTCTGCTATTGTCCGTCAGCTCACCAAATACCTGCAGTGTGTCTGCCCACCCACATGCATGCTTACACGTCTGCTTCAGACAGCACCTACTGCTCAAGAGTGATGTGTAATCTAGATGAGAAGTAAAAAAGAATTTATGTTTAAATTTTTGCAAATGTTATACCTGGCACTTGTGTAATGTTTCAGAGTTTAACACGCTCTGCAGTAGCCATTGGATGTCTCCTTCTAGAAGGTGCCTTCTGGAACCATGGCAGCTTGAATCCCACCTGCTGGCTGAGGCTACTCCTGTTTAATGTTGACGTTAATTGCATTTAATGTTGCATTTAATGTTAACTTACAGCAGTCACAAGTATTGTACCACAAAATGTTGCTGTAGCCATAGAGAAGCTTATCTTTTGCAGAAGAGGCGTCCGGAGGCTCAGGCCATGTGGGGCAGGGCGGAGGCGCGGAGGTGAGGGGGAAGGGGCCCCGCCCCAGCGGAGCACAGCTGAGCTGAGGCAGCCATTACGGCAGGGGCTGCTGGGGCAGCTGGGAGCGGATGGGGGAACCGGAGGGGCAGAAGAGCTGAAGAGAGAAGGTGGAAGAGTGGTGTGGAAGTAAGGTAAAGTGTTCCTTGCTGTTTACAGGGAAGTTTTTTAAGTGAGGGCTTGGGAGGGGAGGGAAGCTTGTGTGGAGGTGTCCAGGGCAGGGGCAGCTCTGAGGTAAAATGGCTGTGTGGAAGGAGAGGGAGGACTTGGGCAGTGGGTGGCCTTTTGAGGGGGCTTGCTCTGCTCCTGAGGAGGTGTGCTCGTGGTGTGCCCGTGCTGTCCTGTGAGGTGATAGCAAGGGGATGGTGCTTGACATGGCTGGGATGGAGGCTGGCACTCAGGAGCCCTTTTGTCCATGGGGAGGCTGTTGGAAGTGCTGTGGGGGCAGAGCAGGTTTTGGCAGCTTCTGGAAAGGTGAGGTACTGTAGTCCAAGCCTGTATGTTTTAAAATGCTGTTTTCAGTTATGTACTTCCATGACCACACTAATGACCTGCTTGGTACAGGACTAGTAAAACTAGAAACCACAATTAGTAAACACAAACTCAGTTTTGCAGACTACTGTTATCAGATCTGTAGATCTTGTTTGCATATTTGTATGCAAACGTGCAAGCTAGGTGCAGTTGTACCTCTCTACCTGGTTCTGCCAACTAATCATGTGACTGCTGTATTAATGAAGGGGGAGGCTATCATGTCACTGCTTCAGAGCCATACTAGAAGGGAGTTGAGGGAGTTGTCTAACTCCACGTGTCTCTTGCATGTGTGTTTCATTTCTCTAAGTAGCCCTCAGTACTGGCAATAATAAGAATACTACTGCCAGTTCAAAGTTAACATGGCTCTCCTGGCTATGCAGAAATGCTTTGGGATATGACCAGTATATGGACTGATGTCTCTGGAGACAATTCTATTTGTGGGCTTGTGTCGTGATGTCATGACTTAAGTTTTGGCAGTATTATTAATACTTGTATTTTTGAGGAAAAAAACTAAGCTTGTGTGATTGCATTTTCACATTTATGAAACAACATTAATTCCATCACAGGTATGTTTAAAAGGGGGGGGAGGAGGGGGAAACCCAGATTGAAAACCAAACGTCTCATTTGCTGCAGGGTGCTGTTTAAAGGAAGTTTTCATAAATAGTGCATTCAAAGGGGATCCTTTCCTGCCATGCTTTTCCAGAAATGTCAAAAAGCATTTCTTGCATCCAGGTTCTTATATTTGCCAGACAGCGTTTCAAAGGCTTAAAGACCTTCAGTCTGTACAACCATCGTGCTTTGATGGGAAATTTTCCTATAAACACTTATATTTTTGTGTTTCTGACATTTAAAATAATTGTTCGTGTGTAAGATTATGGCACAAGACTGAAGACAACGCTGTCTCTTCTGACAGAAAACCTGTTGATATTAGACTTCTATCTAACTGTTAGCCAATATGCTACATACACGTGGGTTCTAAAATACTGAGGGTGACCAATAGGTCTTAAAAACTATCAAGTTTCTAACAAACATTTATTTTGTTTATAGTGTGATTTGCAGAATGATGTTTCCTTCTTATTGTCCAAATCTTCCAGTGACAGAAAAGTCTTCTGAACAAGACAAGGGGGTTTCCCTCTTGCTCTCCCTCTTCTTTTCTAACTTCTGCTAGAATAATAACTCAATGAAGAAAGAATGAATTGTGTATTGTCACTTATTTGTATTTGTTCTTTAACAATGTAATAATAGCTTATCCATCCCAGTCTTGAGGTTTACAAGGTAAGGTTTTCAGGTCTATGAGCTTGAGAAGGAATACTGATGTATGGAAATATGTGCATGTGATTACTTCATTTTTAGATAGAGGCTAGACAGAGTGATATACTTATAAAACTGTAAATTTGGGAAAAGGCTGAAAATTAGTCAAGTAATACAGGTATCTAATAGTGGATAACCTTAAGAGATGCAAACCTCTGAAGTTTTTGCCACTAGATGCATGATTTTTTGCAAGGATAAAGAGATGGACAGCAGGTTTTAGTTTTAATCTTGCTAACATGCTGGAAAAACATTGTAGGAACCTGCTCAGCATGTTAACTAGGTGCAATTACATCTATTTGCACATTTCCATGTAGATGCATTTTAATTTCTTGATGTGTATGCTAGGACACACAGATTTTGTTTTCTCTCGCTCAAGAGTATGAAGCCTGCTAGACACTTCAAAAGGATCATATCCTGTTTATATAAAACCAAATCAATAAGTTCACTAGCTGTTGGATTTGGCACCATTCACTGAAGAAACTAAATAGTTTCTCTGTATCTTTACTCTTGTTATGTTAATTCAACCTTTGTCTCTCATACCTGGCTGCCTGTCATTTCCTCTCTTGCTCCCCACTGTTGTCTCTCTAAGAATTGGGAATGGAGAGGGGAGGGGGAAAAAAAATTTAAATAAAAGGTTCTAAGGTGAATGTTCCTGTGGTAATAGCCTGAAAAGACAAGATTTCTATAGCTTCCATTTGAAAATTATTTAAGTCACTGTAAAGGGTAGAGATGCCAAGGAAAATGCAAAAAAGAATTTTGGGAGCATAGGAGCTGAATATACCAAGTGGGCCTCAGTTATCCATGAACAACTTTCATAGCGTTTGTATGCTTATAGTCATGCTGTGTGCCAGGGCAAAAGCTGTCATTCCAATTATACCGCGCTTGTGTACTCTGTAGGTATCGGGTGTGATCTAGGCATAGCTTTTCGGAGTGACACCTATGGATCTGAAAGTCAGTTGACAGATCTTTAATCTGCCTTGTGTTTTGGCATATTAGATCTCTTTGCTTGGTTTGGTTGACTTGTGCTCCTTCTAAAGGGTTATACTTTAGCAGTAAAAATAAAGGAGATGATCTGTTAGCATGCACAGCAAATACTACTGCTATTAATAGCTGTAAAAGTGTTCTTTATCTTTATGAAGAACAGCTCAAGATTATCTTCTCCACTATCATTAAATTTTGTATTACGTGAGCTGAATATTGAAGCTAGATTAGAAAATATGCTCTGACAATATCCAGATCCCTAGAATTATGGTATTTCATGGCCCATTTGAAGTCAGTGATACAAGAATTACTTTGAAAAAATATTAAGTAGTTCTCCAGCATCGTAGTTGAAAGCACATTTTGCCAATATTGGGTAGTGATCTGTGCACAACAGTAAGTAACTGATAGTTTGTTTGTTTGTTTCACAAGTGGAGTGACTGAAGTGGAGGGAAGGAAACAGAACATTTTTTGTTTGTTTGTTTGTTTCATGACTAGCAGTGTAAAGATTACACCGGGAACTGCTTTCCTAACATACAGACTGCCCAGGAATTACCTTGAGTCTATGTTTGAAGACTAGGCTATGCTTCTGCAACTGAAACTCTGCCAGGGTATAAAAATAATGCTGATCTGTATACCCAAATTAGAACATTCCTTTTGGTGCTTAAAAAAAAAAAAAACCCAAACCTATCTTTGGAGACCGTGCCAATACTCAGTGACAAAGTCTGTGTTAAGAGGTAGTGCAGGCTGATAATTGAAAGTGCAAAGTGAAAAAGATAGTGTCTTAGACCTGGCATTTACACTAATACGTATTTTGCAGAGATTACATTCTGAGCTAATTCTAGCCTGGTTTTATAAATGGAATGCTCATTCGGGATGGGAAGGAATTATGAGTAATTCTGGAGCACTTCTTCTAGCTTCCTTTCAGATGAAAGGCATCTTGTTTGTGCACTCTGCCCCCTTATTGTACTTTGATTCATGTAATAGACTTAATTGTGAAATTTGCATGAAAAACAAACCACACTCCTGACCCAAAATAGAGTCCTGATGTGGGCACACCCAGAGATGATTATACAACACCAGTATTGAAAGTCAGCGTGCATTGCACATTCTAATTGCCTTTCATTATGAGGGACACACCTCATTACATTTAGACCCAGAAGTGTGAACAGGTTTGTTTGGGGTGGAAAGAGCTCACTTTTGTCATTAGAAATTAATCTGATTAGGTATGTGGAATCATAACACTAAGGTTATAGAGGAAGTACTCTGTGTTATATAAAATGGGAATAAATCCCAGTACAATTTTCAAGCTACCTGCAGTGAGTGTGCCCCCTGTATTTGAGCATTGGCAGGTTGAGAGGTATGGCGTTCAGCAGAAACTAAACCTGTCAGAGTAGATAGAGTGCCCTAGATCTACCACAGGTGTAATGAGACAAGCTGATCTAAAATTCAGATCTGTCAGTAAGAATAAAGTGGTATTTTTTTATTCATCATGCATAAAGGTAGAATAGATCACTACTAATTTAAACTTGGAATAGAAGATAACACAGGTGATGTTAAAAAAACCAGTGATATTTGTTATCTTGGTAAACTGTCAGGTACAAGAAACCAATGAGAAATGTTGAAGAACAGAAGTTCCAATGCAGACTTGTTAATAAGGAAAAGTGGCGAAAAAAAATTAAGAAAATCCATAGTAATTTTGACTTTGTTTTTCAAACCATAGCTAGCATAACTATCTCAGCATCTTCTGGTATGTGTAAGTATGTCAATAGTCTCATGAGCACCCATCAAAAATAGAATCATTCCTGTTGTTTTAATTCCCCAATCCTGGCTGCAAAAATGTAGAGGTATCTGTTGGGTTGTGATGATACTCTCTTTCCTTCCACTTCTTTGAAGGAAAACTGTCACTTTCTCAGCTCTGAATGCCCCAATTGCTGGCATGAAATGTCTGCTACTCTGAATGACTGAGATTTCCACATCCTGCTCTTAACTCCTGAATTTCATGTTACTACTAAAGTGATAATGAATTGCAGTCTCTTCCAAAGAATAACAGGATCTTAAATTAAAAATCATGTGATATGATAGTATATTAAAGACAGCCTTTGTAGTATGATACAGGTACTGCATAAGTATGCCATGTTTTAAAACTGTAAAAAGAAAGGGAGTACATGGGAAGTTAGAAAGTGTTCTATAATAAATAGCATAGAGCAGTAGGAGTGTTTGAGGCAGAGTATGCCTTTTAAGAGCTCTGTTAAGATGTAGGATGTTGGTAGTATGTGTCAATGTTTCACTCTTGCATGCTTTGCTGAAAGTGGTCAGCTTGATAATTGTGACGTTTTTTGATAATACAGTGTTTTAAATGATATCCTTACCTTTTTTTGGTCTGAAGGAATTTCCACATGAGTTCACTATATACGAAATAAATTCATAACTGTGTTAGGCTGCAGACAGCACAACATGATGTTACACTCCAAGTCTTGTTACAGGTAAAAAGGAAACATACCTCATGTGTAAAGACAAGAGTCTATTGTTAGTATATTCAAAGTATAACAGTCAAATCAAAGGATTACTATTACTGATGTGGATGTAATTGTTACAGAAAATAGGAAAAATGAGTACTACTACACACAAGGAGTCTCTGAATATACTTAAAATTCTTCTCCACTACACATGCCCTATTGCCTACCCCTTTTCCTGGTGATGTACTTACCCTTTCCCTTCCCATCTGGGTCCTTAGGCTGACGGCTTCAATCTGGAGTGCTTGTGGCAGGGAATGGGTTGGCAAGCTGTCAGCATTTTGAGTCCTTTACTGGGAAGAAAATTATCATACTCCTGTCTTCCTCAATTTACCATTTCCATGCATTCCTTCTTATAAGTTTACTAACATGATTTTACACCTTGCTTTCCTTTCATTTGCAACTCCTATGTTTCATGTGGGGGTTTTTTAAGTATATTTTTGGAGTCTTTCTCTGTTATCCCTAATACCATTTCTGTTCAGCTCCAGTTTTGCATTTATTTAACTGGCCACTGGTGGATTTGTAGCCTTGCGGTCTCCGATGCAAAGCCTGGGCCCCATCTCTTTTTTTTTTTTATGCCTGTACTGCACACTATCCTGTGTCTCCACTTCTCACAGCCTCTGCTACCATTCCAGGTCTGTATTTCTCTGCACTGTATCACTGTGCTCATTGTAAATTTCCCCTTCGTTGCAGAGAAAAAAATACTTTTTACTATTATCTATGTACAAATGGTAGTTGCACCATACAAATTAACTACAGCCATTTAATCATTAGAAAAATTGTTGTTATAGCTAAACCAAGTAAAAACAATGTAGGTAGGTCAAGAAAGATGCATCCTGAGGCTTTGCAAACTCAGCACAATATCTGTGGCCTGTTGTTAGCAATGGCAATACAATATTGCTGGGCTATAGGATGTGCAGCTACATTACAATGTGTGAGACCCTGTGCAGTCAGAAAGTTTGGGAAACCAAATAAATGAAGGATAAATTAGAAATGCTGAGGAATACTTTTTTAATATTTGGTTGGCAAGGAACACTGTCAATTAAGTATTTAAAAAGTTATAGAATGTTGTTATCAGACAGTTGAAAAATCAGATTGCCTGTGACAGAGGAAAGGACAAATACATTCACTAGTTTGATGTTTCCATGGCTACAGAAGAAACAATTCAGGTTTAGTTGATATTAGTGACTGCAAGCAGAAGTATTTCCTAGCAGGGGCTGTGTAGCCTGGAAATTTTTAGCTTGTGAGTTAGTACTGATAGTCTCTGCCCATTTGTTATGGAGCTGGGACTGTAATTTGCTTCTTGATACAAGGAGGAAGAGCATGTACCCTGGGATCCAGTAGAGGTGAGGCTGGTATCGTCTGAGTTCACCTCCTGCTTGGCTGGTTCTCCCAAGTAGAGCTGGGTGAAGGCAATGAGGAGCTTTCATAGATGTTCTTTCAAACAGAACCCAGAAACTGTATCTGGCTTTCATTATGCTCAGTGTAGCTCTCAGGGTCTTCCATTCCTTTAGCAGCTGTTTACTCACGGGGATTCATGCAATCCTCAAGTCATTAACAAGTGTCCCAGTAACTGTAGAGACTGATTGCAGACAAATGTGTAAACATAGCTGCATAAAAAGATACTACACTTCAGCCTAAGTGATTAAGATCTTTAACTTCCTGTTTCTTTTATGATTACCTGACTGACATTTCAAGGTTATTTCATTTATCACCCTTCCTTTTCCCTGTCAGAAAGATGTGGAATCTTAGCTTGCACTTAAATAGGAAGGGACAGTTATCAGAACTTCCATTTATTAAAAAAAAAAAAATGTACCAAGCTGGTAAAAGCATAGCCTTCAATATTTTTTTCCTTGGTGTTAGGAAGAAAGTAATGGGGGAAAAATATTAAACAAATTACAGACTTTGGGTTTTGTTTTGAGCTTTTGTTTCCTAAGACCAAAAATTCATTATTATTATTTCTGAACACCATATTTTTCTGAATATGCATCGCATTCATTTTGGATTATTTAATTTAACTTCTTTCCAGATGAACTAGCTTTATTAAATGCTTGCCATGGATGAGCAAACAAAGTTTGTGCAGACTATAAATATCTATGATTAGTCTTAGACAGTATTTTGTAATCTAAGGTTTAACAATTATGTATAATGTTTTTATACAAATTTGGTCAGCCACTGTGGGGAGGAGAGCGGGCTGGGATAGAGTGAGGGAACAGCTTCAAATTCATTGCTGAAACAGAACCAGGACACCAACTACTCGAAAAAGATTTGAGGTCAGACCCCGGTATATGCCACACCCAAGGGATGAATTTCCAAGAAACTCCATCAAACTATTAGTGCAGGCAGTTCAAGTTATTAATAGCTTCACTCGTTCATGGAGGGCAGGTATACTCTGAGGTCTGTGACTTCAGGCTGGGTAGCATAGATGAGACAGTCCCCAGAGCTGCTGGCCAGTTCATGTTAGCTTACCTGAGGTAGTGCAGGGGCAAACCTCGTTTAAAGCCAACTTGATAAAGTCTGAGCAGAAGTCACGTGGTTGCCTGCATGTAGTCATGTTCATTGAAGCTTTGGAAACTATTGCAGCTTCAGTTCTCTTTACAGCAAAATTTATACCTCCTTTTGTTCTCTTTATTGAAAAAAACAAAAAAAATCAAGTTACTTGACTTGTTCTGGATTTTTTTTTGTAGTTGCCTTGCTGTATTAAAGCAATGAATATGTAGTGATTCTCCTTGAAGCTGTCTTGCATTCTAAGAATAAGTGAATAATGGCAAAGAGCCATTAGTAGTCGATGACAGTTTGCTACCTATGGTTTTGTGACTTGTGAGGTGCATAGTCAGTTTTTGGTTTTGTAAGGTAATAGGTTTCTTTATTAAATATTGTCTTTTTTAAAGAAAATATTTATAAAGCCTTCCTATAGAGTTTGTCTTCAATTGTATACTAGTGATTACATGACCTTATACTTAAGCACACACACACACACACACAAAATTGCCAGGCTGGCAGAATATTTTCTGTGTTCTAATAGTGTTGCTCTATACCTACTGAAGGTTCAAAATGTCTGTTGATGTTGTTAACTGATGTAAACTAGTAAAGACTAATCCAAAGCCCATGTATAATACAATAACACATAGTATGTATTATTGTACCAGTAAGAACGCTGACAAGAATGAAAGAAAAAAATAAAGTATCTCACTTTCATTTTTCATTCATTTTGTTTCTTGCATTGTGAACATGGGCTGTGCAGACTGGATGAAGTGTCTATATTGGCATATTTGAGCTGACTTGACCTAGTGTGAATTACATGAGTATCCTATAAAAGTTCAGAGGCTTGCCTAAAAGTCTGAAATATATAATTTTTCACAAAGGTTTTAATTTGGATATTTAGTTTATATGCAGTTAAGCCCCAAATTATTACTTGGCCATTAACTTGAATGTAGCTTGTCATGTTATTCATCAATCTGTTACTGTTGCAGGATGCAGTAACACTGATGCATTTTTGGGGTTTGTTTGCAACTCCAGTTTTCTTACCGGTTATGTTGGGTCATTTAGTGCTGAAGTAGCTTGATCTTGCAATCAGCAATCGATTTGTTTGTTTTACTGTAACTGATTTTTTTCCATAATGTAAATTATTAAAGCCAGGTTGATTATAGGTTTATTGAGACATACCGTGGACTTCCATAGAGCAAGCGTGAGGGCTTGTTTCATTGTGCATGTGCAACAACTACAGTGTCCTTTGGCATCACATGATGCTTTACGTCAGCCTGGTGCCTGTATGCCTTTGCATCCCGGGTGCTCTAGGTGATTAAAATTGTCACAGAGCCAAGGTGCAGATATGTGTTTTATGTCTGTGTATTTGCATGATGTCTGTATAGTTAAAAAAATGTTGCATTGTGAATTACAATCAGGCAAAATTTACAAGTGAGATAATTGGATATGCATAAACGTTGGAACTGATTCCTGAAAAATATTGATCAGATAAGTTCTAAGTCTCCGGAATACTTGCCATAGCCCTATGACAACTGTGAGTGACTTGTTGTGTTACTATGCTTATGTTTCGGGAATGAAATAATGTAACAGTGTTAGTAATTCATGAAATTGGAACAGAACCTTCAAATAATGCACAGGATGTATTTCATGGAATTGAGTAAGCAAAACCATAATTTATGGGTGTAAACCTTACACTAGCCAGGAAGGGGGGAATATGAGATTTCTGTTACAGTTATTCCTTGAGGTTTAACATCACATACACATCTAGCAAGTGTATCTACTGCACTTAGGTTTCTCATGTAACTTGTAGGAGTATCCCAATTAAAAGGTTTAAAGATTAAAACCTTTAAGTGGGCAAAAGTTAATTAAAAGTATGAGTTGATGCTGTGTACAAACAGAACTCGACTCTGCTAAAGGTAATTTAGAGATTCTAAGTATACCTTAATTAATATAAGAATCAGAAAACATATGGCATGCTTTGATGGACAAATAGGAAGTTAGTGCTTTGAATGAGTAACTCCAAGGTTCCCATTTTTGTGACTGACATTTCGAAGTAGTGTTCACAAGATGACTTGAGTGATAGGATGGTTCTTAA
This sequence comes from Egretta garzetta, assembly GCF_000687185.1. Lineage (NCBI taxonomy): Eukaryota > Metazoa > Chordata > Aves > Pelecaniformes > Ardeidae > Egretta > Egretta garzetta. Next base: position 222,324 of record NW_009260839.1, on the reverse strand, counting down.
TTATGCTTTACTTTCTGCGCGTTTTGAAGCTGGAATGAAGTGTTAAGTTGTGTGACTTTTGGGGGGTTTTTTTTTTAGGTTCTGAGGGTATTTGTGTAAATTGCTTAACAAATTTCTGTATGTAGGTTAAGCTAACTATGCATAGATTTGCTTTAGTTGTAATAAAAATACAAATTTCACAATGATAACTAGTCACTAGCCATAAAATGAAAATACAGAATAAGATATTAGCTGTTCTGAAGGAATGGGCAAGAATAAAAATAGTATTAAGTGATATCTCCATCTTTCAAAGAGGCATAATACTATATTGGAAGTATAAATTAGAAGGTCTATATCTACCCAAGTCTAATAGTGTAACTTTTGTGTAGCCCTGAGGTGTGATCTAAGTGGTAATGAAGATGTCACTGCTATATATTACTTTATACCATTTCAATCAGATCATTAGGGAATAGGTTTGGAAAAAAAAAAATGTTCAAAAGATTCTGGTGTGGTGACTCAACACAGGAGGTTGAGTAGGTGTTTTTTGGAGCTTGTCATACTCTTCCTGTGGAATCTTATGTGGTGTCCCACATGCAACCCTAAATAAGAGAATGAATTCTGAAGACTGTGGCATGTCACCAGTTTCCAATTGTTTGTTGTTGTTTTGCAAACTTGCTTGAAAGCTTTTAAGTGTTTGCAAAAGTGGCAGACAATTTAAAGTGCATGGTAAGAGGAGAAATACTTAGATATACTGCTGCTACTGATGTCACTTCACAGATAAGTTAGCGCATCTGTGTTGATAGCCAGCAGTGAACCTTACTGCCTAAAAGTTTGACGGTAAAGCTGCAAGCTTTATTAATCTTCTTGTGGATTTTCTAAGGGAAAAGACATTGACAGACTGATGACAGGTAGGAGAAATAATGAGGCTTCATCATTTTAAGAGGAACTTCAGCAAAAAGGTCTGTGGTAAAGTCTACAATTAGGTTTTGAATAACTTAATTAAGGCTTCCATTTACAACTTTGCATGGTTGGAAAGCTCCCTTCAGTATCTGCAAGTACTTGGAGGAGTACTTAAACACCTGTCGCTCACCTTCTCTAGCATTGTAATTCAGCACAGTAAAAGATATTTTTGTTTTGGTACAGTTGAGATCCAAGTCACTGATCTGGAGATGAAATACTCTGCTCTGAGCTGTGTGGTTTGCCCTCTTCTTTCAAGTCTCTGCAAGTGAAATAGGTTCTTTGCCCCTTCCTTCCCAGCTGTAGATACTGACAAAATGGATTTTTCTTAAGTGAATATTAATCTGTCTTGAATGACTGTAACACTGAATCAAGGAGTGAATGATCCCAAATAGACTTTGTTTCTTTCACCATGAACTGAAACAGGCAAAATATCAGCCTTTTGGAAAGTCTACCTCTGCTAAGTCCAAAAGGAATGGTGAGCAGAGTCAGAAGATAGTTACAAAGTTAAGATTACTTAAGTAGTAAATGTGCTGTAACATTCATTCTTTCTGCAGAGATTGAAATCTTCCCATCTTTCCTCTTAAGTGCCAGGTTTTTAAGGTGATGTCCAGACTTTTACAGACCATATTTCAAGAGGTTTAAGTTCACTGAATGAATACTGCTTTAGTAATATGCTGAAATAACAAAGTATTAAGTCAAACGCCAACAAACAGGTTGGGGTTCGTTTGTGCAATTAAATGGTATGCCTGAAGTTCCCCCTTAATCACTTGTAGTCATGAGTATTACGCAGTCTGAAAGCTTCTCAATTTGATTTAAATGATTGATGTTGATTATTTCATTTTGAGATGTTTTTATCTGGGAATTTTATCTAGATATTGAAATGAATGCCACAAATATTACAGCAGCTATATTGATTACTTTGTTTTGATTTATGTATCGGTGGTTTTTTTTTTATCTGAGACTCAAATATGCATTTTGAAGCTTTAATTAACGTTTGTGTTCTGGCAAACTGGAACTGGCTTTTCTATTAAGAGGATGTAATTTCAAGTGTGCAGTGAGAAGACTTACAAGCTGAGTATGATGCAAGGCTTAGGCTTCTAAAAAAAAAAATTCTGTTTAAGATTTAATTACAATAAATGTTCCCCGAGGAAAACCTGAGAGTAATGTTTGACTCCATATATAATATTTCTGTATTTTTAATACACTTCAAGTGTATAGCTAAGACGTAAGTTACTTTTGGTCTTAAGTATGCAAATTAAGAGCTTATACTGTCTAAAAGTACAGTATAAAATGAACTATGTGTCTTTGACCCAGCACTGGATGAAATCACTGTCACTTACTATCCAGCACTGACTGGTGGAAAACAAAGCTATCTGTTCATTAAAAACAAAACCCTCAAGAACAATAGCACTATCCCTTTCAGGGATGTGGAGGGAATAGCAAAATGGCATCATAGTCTGAGACAGTAATCCATTACTAGACAGCCTGTGAAATTTTGGCTAAGATTAAAGATGGGGTTTTTTTTGTCTTTGATCTCTTAATTTTGTTTTTTAAACCAACTGATTTTAAAAACACAAGTAAAGCCAGTTACATATTTGACTATTCCACTACAATTCAGTCCTTACTTCTGCACTGTTCAGAGTGATGCTAGCCATATGAACTCTTAATAATTGTAACCCCTGAATCTTGTAATCCCTATGCACCTCTTAATTTGTATAGACAAAGTTCTTGCATGGTTTCCTGCCACTGTTTATTACTAAGGAGGCAACTATACTGGGGGGGGGCGGGTAGTAACTGAAGGTCATTCCTACAATATTTCAAGGAGTGTTTATGATTAGAAAGGAGAAGAATTGATTCCGGATTGCTAGTCCGTGGGGAGTAGTAGGAGAACTCTTGAACTTTGGAGGAGGACTTTGTCTAACTGAGTTTTGCTAGTGTTTCAGGTACAGTAGCTGTCTTGGGGAAAGTGCTTTTTTCAGCTTTACCGCTGTGTTGTACCTTGTGCACCTGCGGCAAGCAAGAACACACTGATTTGTTAGAGCTGTGGGATGTCTGGATATAAATAAGCAGTGGCTTCATGTGGCAGCTGTCTTCAGTGGCTCACTTTCTCCGAAAGCCAGAATGAAATTGCGTCATCTTTTTTCCCCCAAGCTCCATTGTGTGTCATTGGTTTTCATAAACATTTTTTTTCCATGAATCAACACCAGTCTCACCCAAAGGGTTGCTTCAGTCCTTACACATCTGAACCAGTCTGTTCTGGCTTTTTGAAAAGCATGATGGTCCATTTCACCTGTTACTTATTTGCAGTCTGGATGCTGATCATTTTATTCCTTCAAGTACTTGTACAATGGGTACCATTATCATAATTTTACTATTTTTATATAACTGTTCCAAACAAGCAAACCACAAAATATTTCACTTCCTACTGTATGCCAAACAGTCTTGTGATATGTCTGGGTGCAAAGCAAACAGGGTGTATTTTGTTCCTCATTTAAGTCACACAGGCTTGTGACAGATCTATGTACAGGGCAAACAGAACAGTTGCAAATAAGCCTTCAACCTACAGGATGAAGTGTGAGGGAGAGGCTTCAACTAGGACGTAAACTGTATTGACTACATTATAGGCAATAGTTGCAGTATGTCAGTATTTGTGAAGATGTATGTTTAGAGGAATTGCTGTGAAGAAGGAATTGAAGGACAACAACCCAAATCTACTGGTATTACAGCTAGTGAGTGATACAATAGCTGCATGAAGAAGCTGTTGTGTAACATGTGTGCTCTGGACCTGATAAGAATCTTCATTCCAGTCCTGCATAAATGTCAGAATCAATACGGACTCTTTAAAAGCAAAGATGCTGCTAATTTGCATATCTTTAGCTGTCTCTGAAACAAATTGGGGAGATATTTAATTATCTGATGTAGTTTCATTTTAAGAATGAGAACTTTCTCTTTGTATGCCCTCCTAATGCATCCTCCAAAATCTCTTCCTGTCGCCCCTTATAGAAACATAGTACCTTTCCCAAACCTTTCTTGCCCATCATTCTAACCCTATAATTGCACTCTTTGATCTCATCACTGAGTGAGGCTGGTGCCCTGTGGGGCAATCTTGAGTAATCATGTAATTAAAAACACATAATAAAAAACACAACCAAGGGAACAGAATTAAGGCTGCTCTGAAATACCTAACCCAATTCCTTCCTTACCACGCTGCACATCTTTGACTCCGTCACAAATAGGGTTGCAATTCTTCCTTTTCCAAGCTTAATGTCATAAAATCACCAGATGAGTTTAAACCTTCTGTAGTATATTGTGGTTCTCTAATGTGTTGTAGGCATTAACTACAATAAAAAGCAGCAAGAGAAAACTGATATCTGTCTTATACTGCATCACAGGTATATAATAAATGATCTAATGGTTTATGTCTGTAAAGGCAGCTCCTTCTGTAAGCCAAGGCAAGTACTTAATGGATGTTTTGAGAGACAGTATTATTAAATCTGAGGTTCAAGTATGTAGTAATTGTAGTAATAAGACTAATTGACTCTATTGCCAAGTCCCATAAACTGTGTAGCCCCATTAGCAATGAAGTGCTAGGAGTACAAAATTATTGTTAGTAATAATGAAATGTGAGTGTTATATTTTATTTTATTTTTAACAAAAGAAATTTTCATTGGGAAAATGTGGTGGGAGACAAAACTGTGACCTGGCTCAAGGGAATTCCTTTGGATTCCTTGTTCCAAGATGGATGAGTGCATCAAGGGCAGTACCGCCATTGTGCTGCATTTTGAATGTTAACCAAAATAAGTTCTACTTTGTCGCTGAAAATACTCCTCATATATTTTTGCAGCTGAGCAAAAGGGAGCACAAAGAGCATCTGCTAAATCTCAGAGGACTGTTGCAGACAATGAAAATGCTCTTAAAGAATTGTAATATCCTTGTTATACTTGAAACTGTTAGGCAGGATAGAAATGTATAATATACATTCATAAATGGACTGAGACATCCACATACTTAATTTATCATTGGAAAGTTAGTAGCCAAACTCCTGTTTGGCACAGTGCAATCTTCCAGTGTGTAGACTACAGCAGCTCATTTTGGCCTATTGGACCATTTTATATTTGGATAACGATAGCTCATGTCAAGAGGGTGACATGGATAAACAAAAATGAGCCAATGCTAGAAAGTTATTTCTGCAGTAGCAGTAAGGCCAGATGGAGAATCCATGGCACTTATCTCCAAATAGTATATAATTGCAATACTGCACAGGATCACTCTCTGCAGCCAGTTTCAATATTTTTTTGCCAGGTACCAAAACGTAGGGTAGTCTTATACTTGAGATTAGAAGCTGTTTTTTCACCCCTTCATAAATATAGCCCTCATTTGCATTATCATCTAGTTCTCTAAATGTCAATTTTTAAATATGAATTTATTAAATGTCAGTTGAGCAGAGTAATTTGAATAGTTATTTTCTCCTACTGTTATACTGTTGCCACTATCCTATTATTAAGGACATTTTAACTGTTGATTGCTTATATTACTGATTGGAACCTTTGTTTGTCTAGGTTAAAAATGAGGGGGGGTTTATGTGGCCTGATTTTTCTTTTCCTCCATTAGACGCCAATGCTGACAATGGAATATAATTGCAAAATCATAGTGCAAATTCTGCTTTGTGAAGAGGCATTTTGTCTTATGCAGAAGATAATTCCTGCCTTCTTTGCACCTCAAGCTGGATCTTGGCTTCCTTGTGATTTTTCTTCCTTTTGTCTCATCAGAAGATTTCCAGAAAAGACTCAATTAATTGTAGCTACAGTTGTCACTATCAAATTTATCAATCTTATGCAAAATCTGATTCTCTAATTAATGTTGTAGCAGACAGATTAATGCACATATGCTGCTACTTTTCTCTGAGACAGATACTTACAATGCTTTCTTAAGAAATAATAATAAACTGACTGGCTATGCATGATGTTATCAGCTAATAAATAAGATAGTGGTAGCTTTTGTAATCATCCCCATCCTTCAACTCTTATCATCAACGCTTTACTCATCATACCCTTAGATCCAAATACTGAGGATTCAGTATGTATTTGAAATTTGGCAATTATTCATCTTCGACTAAACAAGCAAGTCAACATGACTTGAAAATACCTTTTCTTTCATTTTTATTTTTTTAAAAATATAGTAATAAAGCAGGATACTCCGTAAATTCACTATCTGGAACATGCTATTTGAAATGTTCTGTTTATAGTGACATCTAGTGGTGTTGGGTTCTTCCATTTAGTCAGAAGAACCCTATAAAAATGTGCTAAGACATGTTAAGAATAAAATGTTGCATGAAAATTAATAAATTAACTCTCTGATGATAGGAAATAGTACTGACCTTAGATCTATGCATTAATTTAGAGCAGACATGTCTTGAAAGCCCTTTGTAAAAGAGCACTTGTATGATGTATGTTACATAAAAATCATGCACACATTTTTACCAATAATCTTTCTCATCTTCCCCCCCCCCCCCCCCTAAACAAACAAAACACAAGAAGAAGCCACCAGAGAATGGACGAGGCAGCAAGAAGGGCAAAAACCTGCTGAATGGTGCAGAGGAGAGGAGCCTTCTCCCACCAGGGAAATGCTGACCACTGCAGCCTCTCGTTACAACATGCTGCTTGTCTCAGCAGATCCCAAAGACTCCCCCCCCCCCCCCCCCCCCCGCCACTAAACAAACCATAACACAGTAGTAGCACTGCTTGTGAATCAGGGTAAAAGACACCAAGTTTTTGAAAGAATAACAGTGCTAGGCAAGTATGTATAAGTGCTTCTCATATGGGGAAATGAAATTAAATGAAACTATACAAAAGATCTAATTACTCTCCTTTCCCTCCTCATAGTCACCAAGATGCTCTGATGCTGCATTCAAGCTTTATTTTTAAATGCATTGCTTTAAATTCCTAGGTAGGGATAAACTGATTGCAGTAGCCTAGTCCCAATCAAATAAAGGCCATAGGTCATGACCATGATAGGTTGGCTGGGTTTTTTTTAAAAATGGTGTTGGTATGTGAGGATCATTTTTTGGCAACCAGGATGATTTCCAGTTCATATAGCTTGAGTTTTGGCTGGTGGAGATCTGATCAGGTGTAAACACTCAAGAAAGTGCCACACATTCAAGAGTTTTCCCCTGACTTAGCCACGTAAACAACTTATTTTAAACAATGCAGTCACCTTGCTCTATTTATTTCCTTAGGCTTTTATTTATTCCTTTGAAAGATCATTTTTCCCCTTCCCGCCTTCTCCTCCCATCTTTCAATTCTTTTTTTTTTTTTTTTTTTTTTTTGGTATGCTGCAATCTGATGCATGTTTCTCTATGCAGATTAAAGTAGGAATCCACATTACAAATAACATGTTCTTTTCTTTCACCACAAAAACCCTAAAACTCCTTTCCAGGAAATTAAGTATGTGCTTGGATCCCCTTCCCAATGTTAATCAGTATTGATTGGGTTTGCCTTTCCCAAAACTTGCTTTTTCTGAATGAAACCAATTTAGATAAAGAAGCAATATTCCTTGTAAGCAGTTTTATTGGTTAGCAAAGAAAACTTTTTCAGCTATCCAAAGTGCCTAGAATAATCTAGGATTTGTTTTACAGGTCACTGATAGTTTTGTTGTAGTTGCTTCTGTGTGTATCTAGCCACTGATTGTTACTGTTTGGTGGAACAATGTTAGTGAAAGACAGTACGTTGATTTCTACATTTCACAGAAACATAACTGGGAATGATGAAATAAAACTTAACATATATTTGGTTTAGGCTTTTTTAAAATTACATCTTAAGCCTGCAGAAAAATATAGGCAAGCTGAAAGTGGATATGTGGATAAAAAAGAAATTTTACTGAAAAACTTTCTTTTTTGTGCACCATAATTTTTCAGTTTCTTGCCCTCATTTCTATTCTATGTGCCTAATGCTATGCTCTTTCTGATACAGCTCTGACTACTTTGAAGGATTTGGCTAAACAATACTGTAGCTGGAGACAGACAAACATAACTGTCATTCTGGGGCTTTGTGGGTTTGCTGTGGTGGTAGGAAGAGCAAGGAAAGGCCTGAGGAATATATGTGAATTCGTATCCTTTATCCTGGGACAAGTTTTGATATCCTGAACTCTGCACTATGAAGTGTTTGCAATTTGGGCTGTTGGTGAAAACAGAAATTTAATCTTTTGGAAGGAGTGCCTGGACAATTTCTATTAAAAAGTAAGCATATATGTACTTGGGAAAGATTGTGAGAGAATTCCTTCTTCATATTTTCTAAACAGCTTTATTTTTCAGAATTAACCATTTCCTCCTGCTGTGCATGCCTGAAAGTGATAGTGTCTTTGAGCTTTGTGCTGTGTACTACTGAGCTTCATTAGTGATTGAGTTCTTTATTGGCCTCTCAATATAACAAGGAAGGGGAAATATTTTGCTTATAAACAAGGAAAATAAGTAGAACCTCCTGTAAACATAAAAACTATTTGAAAATGCATTATGTGACTAGTTCTCAATGCTTAAACAGAAACCTTTCCATGCACAGCCAAATGGAAGTTAAGGAAAATGTGTGTTAACTGGTCCCCAAACTCCCCAAAATTAAGTAGTGGTCAAGACTCGTTAACATGTGTTGCTAAGGCTTGTTTCTCTGGATCTGTGCACTGAATAAACAAGCTTGCCTCAGATTTTCCAAGAGGCCTGAAAAAAAAAAATATATGTAGATCTTAAAAATCATAGTCTGCTGGGCTTTGACTTATCCTTTCAATCCACACTCACAGCTTGACTGCAGTAGATATCAAAGTATCCCAGCTGCTTGGTAGAGCCACCAAACACATCTCTTCATACAGGACTCCTTTGAAAAGCATGGAAGGAAACGAAGGGAAAAAAAAACCCACTAAGTCCTAACTTGACGTGCCAGAAATGTAAAGTAAAAGAAGTGGAGAAGAAGCAATGCAGTTCTGGTAACTGAAATCTATGGGAATTGCATGTTTGATTCTAAAAGCACAGCTGTGCTTTAGGAGTCTGGGTTACTAGCAACTCATTAAAGTAATATACAAATATTGACTGCATTTGAGAGCAACAGCTGTGAAGTCACACTTGTAAATTGAAAAAAAGTAGATTTTTGCTCCCAAGGCTTACGCAATAAGTATCTTTGAAAAAGGCATTTTAACCAAAATACAGTTTTTGATGCTTTTGATAATTAAACAATCAGTCTCATTGATGTTTAGAAGAAATAGTGCTTACAACAGTACTTTCAGAAAGGATCAAGGCATGGGACAGGAAATTGTCAGTTATAAGTTCACTTCTATTTATTACAATGAACTCTTAATTAATGGTAAAACTAAAAATGGTAGGACAGGTCTGCACTGCTATTCAAGATAGACAAAACTCGATCAGGCACACTGAATAGCCTAGAACTTAGTGTTGGTTATGAAGCTGCCCAGGACATTGAATATATACCAGAGTAGCTTACCTGAACTGCAAATTATACTGTTATGATTATGCTGCTGTCAATACTGAAGTTAGGTAAGAGCTAGCCGAGAAGCATTTATGCTGCTTTGGACTAAATCAGTTGTAATTTTTCCTGTTTTCTGTAGTTCTCTTTCTGTAAAAGAGGGAAATAGTTGTTTACTTAGCTTATAAACTCTTTTACATTTTCTGGGATCCTTTTCATGTTTGAGGGTGTCTTGATAGAACTTCAATATAAAAGTTTACATCGGTGGATCAGAAATGATGTTTGATAATTTTTCAAACAATAGGGAATTAACTTCAATAGTGCAAAATCCCTAATGCTACTGATAATGGATCACATCTGTACCTGGTGGCTCAAATTTCAATTAAATACTTTATTGTCAGGTAGACAGTGTTAAGGCTACTGATTTACTTTGTTCAGTGTTTTTTAGCTACTTTACCTCCAAGGCCTTGTTCTGTGTTTCAGTGTCTAAATGTTTACTTACCTTAGAGAAGTGTAAAGTACTTGCATGTCTTTCAATTGTACCCTCAGCAGAACAGCAACAGGAAAATCAATAGGGAGTCATTCTGTCCGACACTTCAAGAAGCAATATTGAACAATTTATCTTCTTCTTTTGTTCAGTGATATAGAAATAAGTGGTATCAAAAATAAAAGGTAATATATTTGCACATTCAGATATTTGCTAAAATTCTTTTCATTATAATTTTGTGATATACTTGGAACAAACTCTGCTTTGGTAACACTTGTGCAAATCTACCAAAATTAACTAATTACATTATGTTGTTTGCTTTCACATATGTTTTACATCTTGACAACAGCTGATACTGTTGTGAAAAGTGTAAGGTTTACCTTTGAACCGTGAAGTGATTAGCACAGAGAATTTGTGTGGTTTGTGCTCCATCATTTGCTAAATAAAAAGCTTACCATTAAAATTGTTGGGTTAAAATGAATACATGTGTAGTTTAATAGCACATTATACTTCCTTAGTGTCATATACTTCTACTCTCACACCAAGTGCAGTTTCTTTGAATTTTTAAAAGTTATGCTTGAACGGTATCTCTGAGACTCATTCTGATTCCCACTCTTCATTTGACTAGGACATCAATTCTGTGTTCACTTCAATGGCAAACTTTTGTCACTATTTTCTTAGGTTTTTTTAAAGATATAAACAGCTCTTTTTAAAGCTATTTTTGTGATGATCATTCTCTCCCCTCCCTAAATCATCATTAACTGAGAATACCACAGCACGAATTACTAGTTTAGGATTCTAAAATGTTCCTAATGTGGTGCTACCTAGAAAGGTAACATGCTAATTTTTGTAATTTTTAATTAGTATTATCCAAGAATTTGAACTATACTGTTAATAGTTAACACATTTAAAAATAACTTTCTTAGATAAACAGCTATGAGAAGACAGAGTGAGTTCTGAAAGATAACGGTGGTTGATCCCTATTTTCAAAAAAAGAAAAACCAAACCCAAACAACAGAACACCCCAAAACCCCAAGATACTCCATTTCTGATATTCAAGTTAACCCACATCCCATTTTCTCAGTATTATAAACTTCTGTAAATAGGATATATTTAAAAATAGATAATTGAGCATGAAATTAAAATCTTTTAAAATAGAAGTACTGAGGGGAAGATCTCTTGATTTAAACAAGGATAAATAAAGAAGTAAAAATCAAGGTTGGAATGAAAGATTTTGGTGTTTATGTTGTGTAGCTACATATTATTATTATCTGCTTTGTTATGTTTTTGGAGTGTTTTCCTTTGGCTTCTGAAATTACTTGACAATGCATGCTGTCCTAACTATTCTATGTGAGCATTTATGCCTCTACCTTTCATGGTTCCTTTCCTGATCAAAAGGAGCAGTGTGAAGCTACACATGCTCAACTTCAATAAACACTTCTGATGTATTAACAAATCACAATGAATGTGCATCTAAAGAGAAGCATGGATTTTCACTAATATTTCCACCTGCCTTGATGTACTGATTTTTCATTGCATGTCTAGCATATGTCTTGTTCCCATTTTTTTCCTTGCAGGTGTGGTTTTTTGTTTTTTTTTTTTGATAGTAGAAACAAGTTTTCTCCTTTTTTTTTTTTTTTTTAAAAAAAAAAAGGGAAAAGCATTAAGAAAACAGATGTTACCTGTTTCCAAGGCACTCTGAAACCTTGACTGTAAATCTATAAGGGTTCTTTGAGCTAGACTGATACGTGTTTACTGAAGTGTTTAAAGTTTTTCTTTACTTTATCTGATCTATCTGGAGTCCTAATGATCCAAGAAGGTGCCATAGAATAATGAAACGTGAAGGTTACAAATAAAGAACACTACGTAAGAGCATCATCCTTTCAGAATAGACTGAAGCAATAAACTGATACTTTATTTTTAGCATAGATGTCTCCTTATGTTTGTGCTGCAAAGACAAGGGAAGGTACTTCCGTGGTCTAGCTATCATCAGGATTCCTCTGCATGTTTTCTGCTTCTCTTATTCCCTGACTTTGCCTTTTTACTTCTTTATCTAGACAGAAATGATAAATGTGTAAAACAAATGAAAGAGTACACAGGAGCTTACCTACTTAACTGCATATTTTCCCGGACAATTTGCCAAAGAAAACAGTTTGCAATATTTTCTGAAATAATAGTTCTTAATATGAATGGTCCATGATACTTGGTCCATGGTTTCTCAGTTGATGGGAGGTACTGTGGCATTCATAAAAATAAATCGTCCTCAAGTATATAGCAATATAAAAACGGCAACCTTTTACTTGTCAAATCCCGTGTGCTTAGTTAGAAGCTCAAATGTTTTCTAAGGCACTCCAGTATAAATTAGGCCGTCTCCACATGTTTTGGTACAATGAATGCTGAGGCTCAAATTCACTTTTAATGAACTGTATTTTAATGTCAGTCTGTCCTGTCTACTTAAATGACAAAGAGCTCATCTGACTTTGTAATGAACCCCACAACTGTATCATTTATTGAGCCTCTGTCTCAGCATTGTGCTAGTCTATGATAACATAGGTGGGCAGTCTAACTGCACTGAAGGTTTATTACCAAAGCTACAGAACTTGGAGAAATTACATTCAACACATCAGGAGGTTCTGGAATTTCTACTGAGCAGAACTAGCTGTAGGTGGGAGATAGGCTAAAAGGGCTTAAAAGTTACGAAATATCCAGCAAAAAAAAAAAAATCGTAAATGAACTGTGTAGTGACTGATTCAGACAGTAATCAAATCTGATTAGACTATATATGTGCTTTTTGGTAGTCTTTAAAAGACCAATATAGGTGCACTGGGTTTGTGTGGCAAGGTTTTCGTAGCAGGGGGGCTTGGCTTCTGTGAGAAGCTGCTAGAAGCTTCCTCCATGTCTGATAGAGCCAAAGCCAGCTGGCACCAAGGCCAAGCCCATCAGTAGCAGTCGTAGCACCACTGCAATAATGTATTTGAGAAAGGCAGGAGGGGAACCATGCATAGCTGCATCCAGAGAGAGGACTGAAAATATGTGAGAGAAACAGCCCTGCAGAAACCAAGGTCAGTGCAGAAGGGACCTGTGGACCTGTGTGGAGAGGAGCCCAGGCGGAGCCAGGAGCAGGTTTGCTGGCAGAACTTGTGACCTGGCGGGAGACCCACGCTGGAGCAGTCTGGTCCTGAGGGACTGCACCCCATGGAAGGGACCCACGCTGGAGCAGTTTGTGAAGAGCTGCAGCCCGGGGGAAGGACTCACGTTGGAGAATTTTGTGGAGGACTGTCTTCTGTGGGAGGGACCCCAGGCTGAAGCAAGGGAAGAGTGTGAGGAGTCCTCCCCTGAGGAGGAAGGAGCGGCAGAGGCAGTGTGTGATGAACTGACCAGAACCCCCATTCCCCGTCCCCGCTGCGCTGCTGGAGGCGAGGAGGTAGGGAAAATTGGGGGTCTATCCCAGCTGAAACCAGGACAGCAGTTAAACCCAGGAAAAAGGGAGGGGTGGGGGGAAGGTGTTTTAAGATTTGGTTTTATTTTCTCATTATCCTACACAGATTTGATTGGTAATAAATTCAATTAATTTTCCCCAAGTTGAGTCTGTTTTGCCTGTGACGGTAATGGCAGAGTGATCCCTCCCTGTCCTTTTCTCAACCCATGAGCCTTCTGTTATATTTTCTCTCCCCTGTCCAACTAAGGAGGGGGAATGATAGAGTGGCTTTGGTGGGCACCCAACATCCAGCTAGGATCAACCCAACACAACAGATTATCAAGAAGGTGTATAAATCAATTGCCTTTTAAAAAAAGGCATGTGAAAATTAAAGACAGACAGTACTAGTGGTTTTGCTGTATAAAAAGTCTAAGATGTTTATATATACACATAAGGAGTAAGAACACAGTAGAGGAGAGTGAAGGGTGTACTGACGTGTACATAAAAAAATAAATGCTGTCAGTATGTTGTCTACATAGCAACGTAAGCTATGGAAGAGAAAGAGACAGATTGGAAGTAAGTCATAAAAAGATGGATGTATAGAGTGAAGGCTGACAAATCAGAAAATGAGGCAGAATCTACCTTGTACTTTCAAAGGAAGCACCAAACTAAAAATCAATACCATTGTATCTTTTGGAAATAAGGAGGCATTGGAGCACGCTAATCGATGGTCAATGATTATGAATGACTTGAAGGAAGAAGTATGAAGTTTTGCCTCTAGCCCTGTAGTGAAGCAGATGCTGGAAGTAAATGCTAACTGAGGTACCTATCTGAAATGAACAAGTAGTGAGATATACTTTTTCATCTGGCTCTGTTCTCTTGTAATTATAAAAAAATTAAAACAAAGTCTTCCTACTTTCTTCTAGTGATATTTTTAGTGATCATTAACTGACCTGTTTCAGATACTGCAAGTAATCATGGTCCTGGCTGTGAAGGATTCCCTCTTATGGCATTAGACACCTAGTTTCTTGGTTTGCTTTTCTTTCTTTTAGGTGAAATGTTGTTCATCCTCTATCTGGATACTGGACTCCGATTTCTCACTGTAATTCTCTCAATTCAGAATAATTTAAATTTCTCTTGGAGATTTAATGTTTTGGGGTCCGTGCACTGACAGGTCTTTACAGGGATGTAGGACACTTATCAAAATGTGTTTCATTTTATTAATCAAGTAGAATATGAAACAGTGGCAACCATGAAAGGAGGTAAAGTGTTTGTTCTGTTTGGCATTTTTGTCGAAAGCTGCTTTGATTGCAGTGTTCTGAGTGAGCATTTGCATCAACCTTTCCACTTATACGTACCAACTCAATGTTTCAAGAACTTATTTTCTCTGTCAAGTCCCACAGGACCTGGCTAATATCCAATTTGTCTATCTTTTCTCCATGTGTACAGTAAGTAGTATAAAGGCAATGGGATCTCTGCTGGCTATGGCTGGTTAAAACCCTATTTGACTCTCTTTAACAGGATGTTGCTGGATCTTATACAGAGAAAACTTCCAAATTACAGTGAAGGTTTTAAGTAGACATTTTTTAAAAAGTCATACTTCTACTGCTTAGTAGATTTCAGGCAAAATTTGAAAGGAAAATCTTTTTAGCTTTTATGCATATAAGAGTGTCTGAGAGTATAGACTGGCTTGAATTTTGGAGTATTACAGGAAAAAAAAAAGCTATCCAGGGAAGTTTCTGTCAAATTTGAGGAAAAACTGCCACCAACTGCAACCTGATCCTCTCCTGGGGAGTCCTGTCTGACACCTTGTTGTTCACAAGGAATGTTAAATTTGGATGCATGGATGCATTTTCTACACAGAGTACTAGCTGATCTAATATGTGACCTTAGAATAGGCACTGGGATTCAGTTTGAACTTAGAGGATTGCTTTTAGGGCTTAATGTCCTATATAGTAATTCATGTTGTTAAGACTCTGCACAGATAGTTCATTCTTCCAAAGGAGTCTTCAGCTGACAGTAGAGTTATTCGTGGAGCCTGGACTTTGAGGGCTGGAAGCTGGCATACACAGGTATTCAGAGTTACGAGCAGAATTGATGTGCAACCATGTTCTCCACCATATCAGAAGTCTAGAAAGTTGTGATGCTTGTTGGGTGGCTGTGATCCATGTGAGATTTGGATGCTGTACAGAGGATGCCTCTCTGTGAGCTGGAGAAGTTATACAGAGGCATCACATGCCTTCTTAGGGGGAGGTGGCATTTCCTCAGCGGGAAAGGCTCCATTGCATCAGATGAGCAAGTCCTTTGGACTGACTAAGTACACATGTCAACAACCATCTAGAATACAGAGGGAAGCATGGCTATTCAAGAATGTCTTTCAAGGATGTTCTTATTCAGCTAAGGATTTTGTATTTTTAGCTGCAAAATAGAACATCTTGTTGAAGAACAGTGAAAGTAGCATTGCACAGAACCTTGGCGTCCACTGGTGGTGGGGGTGAGTCGGGTAGGAGAAAGTCTTGCCAGGTAAAGGATGTGTATAGCAGTAGCAGTGTTTTGGAAAATTTCTTGAATGGTAGTGTGATAGCATCCAAAAATATCTGCTGTCTGTAGACTTGATTTGCTATCTGTACATCCACTGAGGCTGACTTTCCCATACATACCATGGCACTGTCATCTTCAAATACGTGGGCTTGAATAAGATAAAAGATGAAGATCACAGTATGTTGAGGTCCTTTAGTTAGCATAGTGAATCCAAATCTCCAAGCCTTGCATGTCTTTGCTTACTAGATCCTGCTTTTTTATATGTCATTTTCTAGCTAGTTGTATCTGCACATATTTGCCTTATGCTTGTAAATGTTCTGAGGGGAAAAAATAATAAATGGTTATTAAGTTTTGAATAGTAACACCCTAGAGAACACAGAACATCTACAATCAGTTAGAAATCTATCTGTTGGTTGCAGAAGCCTAAAGGAAAAAAAAATAGCTTTTGTTTACCCTCTGTTTATTACCTGTCTTGTGTACCTTTACTTTTATTAAATTTGTATCTAAAATTCAGTTGTCTATTCAGTAAATGCTAGTATTAGTCAGATTTCTTAGATGGTATAAATATTGATTTACTCTGACAGAGAATAGAATCAGTTTCTCTAATGTATGTGAAAATACTTGAGATTTTATTCTCTAAGCTTCTGCTTGTGTGCTGTGTGTGCCTTTGAAATGTTATACGTGGTGAGTGAACCAGGGATGCTTAAGCAGTGAAAGCAGTTACTTTATTTCAGTGCTTAATATCTTCTAGAGTATCCTGTGTACCAGTGTCAGTAAACATGTCATGCTGAATGCAAACTCCCCGGCTATATTCAATTGAATAAAAAAAAGTTGAGTAAATAAGACTATGAAAAACAGTAGTCTCTTTTGTTCTTGGAATGTCCTGGTGTATTCATTAGAGGCAAAGAGAAGCTAAAAATGTCATTTCTGTTGTTGTAGAGGAAAAATAAAACTACAGGAGGATACAGTGCTCTGTATTGCATTCCGTTCACATACCAATTAATCTTGGAGATTGTTATTCAGGGCTATACTCTTTAGCTTATATAGCCACATAAGTTAAAGGAAGTGAATAAGGACTACTTTGTAGCTCTACTGTTTCTTCTGTCGTGCTGTACTTAACTTTCACAAGATTTAGTGTAAGGTCATCTTCAGCAATGGAGGACTACGTTGGCTGCAGCAGCAAGGAAAGTTTTATTCTCACCCAGGCACGATGCCTCACGGAGAGATGCCATATGGGGACTGTGTATTTTTAGTGGGCTCTGAGCCTGTTCCAAAGTTGTGGAAATCAGATGTTCAGGGAGTGGCTCCTTGCCTTAGGAGGGCGTCTTTACCGTTCAGTCAAAGAACATTAAGCAGTTACTGCCATGAGTATTTTGCTGCAGTCTCACAGGTAAAATTCTGGGTTGTTAAATTTGAGTTGGTTTTAGTTGTTTTAGATTGTTGAGGTATATAGAGACCTATTTTGACAGGACTGTGTGTGTCAAGTGATGAACGCAGTAACTGATGACTTTAAGGAACTTGTTTCTTAAGGAAACAAGGATTGGAATAGAACAGTGTCTCTGAATGCCTCCTGGTGTACTCCATCGCTTCTCAGCAGCTTATCAACAGGTAACTTGATTTCAACCAAACTTAACACAAGAGTATTAAGATAGGCTGCATCTGGGAATTTTGGAAACTTAGACCTGTCTGCTTAGAGGCAGAAGACTTTGATGGTACATGGACTCCGTATGCAGAACCCACAAATCTCCTGTGGGATTAAGCTGTGAGATTTTACACTTCCACTAAACACAGTGTCCAACAAAGTCAGACAGAAAAATAGTAGAACACAGACTTCATTACTTTTCTTGCTATGGAACAAATACTTCCTACTTCAAAATCTAACGGGAATAACCTTTGCATGGTTTTGCTGCTTAGATAAATTAGTGTGACTTACATTTACCTGTACATATTTAACTGCTTGATATAGGCCACAGGGACCTTAGCGGCAGTAGTTTTTGACTTTACGTAGTCAGACAGATGAGTGATGAGCAATACCTATCTTGTGTTAGGCACGTAGTAATCTTTCTGTACCAGCAGACCAGCCTTATCCTTCTATAGCATGCTTCTTCAAGGAAAATATGTTTCAACAGGAACACTGCAAGCAAAGTATCACAGCTGTGTTCCATAGTCCCCACCTATAAATCAGATGAGAAGCTATAATTTGTTATTTTGTGTTTTACCCGTTAAGTTTAATGTTTCTTCTGGTTTGTGAGTCCTTAACAAAAGAGATGTAGTTATGTTCTTTTCCTTTTACACAAAGTAGACCTCTCTTACCAGCACTGTCCTATACTATGGCCATGCATGCTGCCTTCAGATGTGTTTGTGCTAATCCTGTTTCTGATGCGAGCAGCCATAATTGAGTTTGTGGTGATAATGACAATTTTTGTCTCTAGTTTGTCTTTGCGCTAAGATTGTGGAGCAAGCAAATTTGAGCTCACAACCTTATATAGCTGGCCTGAACAGGCTGCTTTGCTGTAAGCCTGTGTTCTCTTCTATGGGCCTGTTACAGAACTGGAGCTGAAATTTAATTTGGACCTCTTAGCTATCATCAGGATCAGTAGTTTTCCCAGCTGTGTCAGATGGCTAAATCTCTACTTCTGATATACTATATACATAAGACAGAATCAGGATGTCCCAGGTGGAGCAGGAGTATATAATCTTCGTGGCTATTCAGCTTTTAATGTAACATAACCTTTTCTATAAATTTTAATATAGTTGTTTAATATCATTAAATAGTGACTTTTCCTTCTGAATGTTTTAAGACCATCGAACTTACTGTAAACCTTTGTCCATTCTCCCTTCTCGTGAGATAATAATGGGCTCACTGTAATGGCTTCAGCATTCTCTTCTGCAGCACCATCCCTGCCAAGGCCATTGCACGCACACACAGTTTGGAGAGAGGTGAGAGCTTTAGCTTCAGCTTCTTTTTTTTTTTTTTTTCTTATACCGTGCTGCTTCTGTTGGTTAATGCTTTCGGCTGTCCACTGTCACTGTGTCCCCACACAGCACTGTCAAACACCAACTTTTAATGTAATTTTAAAACTCAAATTACTTTGCTATCTTGTAAGTACTTCTGCTCGAACAACTTTATTGCCTGGTTTACAAACATTTCTGATCTAATACACCAATGTATAATGCGCTGCGTTGCTTGTATTATTCCATTACCAGAAGCCACATGACATTTATTATATTAAATACAATACTGAACACGTCACTCAAGTCCAAAGTCTGAACGACAGTTTAAATAGGTTCTTTTTTTTTTTTTTTTCCCCTACTTTAATTCCTTTTTCATACTTTGGCCAATTATCCATGTTGTATGTCACAGGTTAACACTCTATTCGTGATTTTGTATACTTCAATCAAATCTCCTGTCCTTCATGTCTGATACTTTATATTTGACAGTGTTATGTTTTACCTGGGGTTTTTTTGTAACCTGTTTAACACATCACATCCAGGTTTGCTGTTATTTTTGTGTGCTGTTTGATCTCCAGTTACTTCCAATTTAGTTTGCTACCAAATGCAGCTTAGTTCGTCAGGGTTGTTTTTTCTCTGTTGTACTTGTTATCTATATTGACTTTGACCTGTAAGCATGGAGATGAGCTTGACTCCAGCTCAGTCACTGCTCAAAAGGAAACATTGCTGAAGAGGATACAAAATTAATGTCTATGTGGCTGTTGAGCCTGAAGTAACTCTGATACATGTTTTCATGGGAAAATATTGAAGATTACACTTTATTTGTCTGTGCTGGTTTCTTCTTCTTGTTTCTGTGCTTTACTTCTTCAGAAAAAATAATATTCTAAAATGTCAGTGATATCTGATGGTATTTAATCAGTAAGTAATCAGCAGTCAATCAGCAATCTTAACTTCATGATCTTGACTTCTGATGAAAAATTAAGGGTTTTTTTCAGTTTTTTATGTAGATGCTTAGAAATCACTGAGTGAAAGCACATTCAGTGGAGCTTTAAGACAGCCTGTTTTAAGTGCTCATTTACAAGCTATTGCTGACCAGGTAGGTTTTCCTGCTGTCAACACCCTCACAATTATTTGTGTGTTGTTTTTCTTTGCATCATTTCTCTCTCACCAACACCCCCCCCCCCCCCCCCCCCCCCACAAAAAAAAAAAAAACCCAAACCACCAAAACACAACAAAAACATGTATGGTGAAGAGAGAACCTATCAAATTGTCTATGAAAAAAATAAGATGACGTGATAGATAGCACTCTTCTGAAATTTTAGGTAGCAGGTGTAATTGTTACTGGCTTTATTATGTAACTCTGACTATTGTCCCTCTTCTTTCTTTTACTTTTCAGTAAGTGTCAGTGAAATGTAGCTTTCAGGATGTGGATGTATGTCAGAGAAACTGTAATGTCTGGTAGGGATAGTTAATCTGTTGGTACAGCTAGAATAGCAGTGAACAAACTCTTCTAGCCTAAAGTACAAGAGTTGTTGCAGGTACCGGAAAAGGTACTATGTACCAAGGTATGGAGAAAACAACAGACTCTAGGACAAAGAAGGTTATTTTTGTTTGTCATTTTGTGGTGTGAAGGATTATTTTCCGAAGGCTCCCTGTAATGCAACTAAGATGCTTCTATTGTTTTCTGTCTCTTTTGGTGGTGCTGGAGACTGCATGCTGCTATAATTTGGGAGCTTGCTATAATTTGAGACTGTGCTTCTCATGGATAATTGTTCTTTGTAGGGAATCTTGTTCTTTGAATGCGATGTACTGCTTCACGCTCTTCTCTAGCAGCTGGTTTGGTTTTGGTTTGCTGTTTTTGTTTTTGGTTCTTTTTTCAAACCTCTTGTCTCTTCCCTCTCAAAGCAGTATGGAATGCAAAATATTGCAAGGTTTCATTGGAATACAATTGCCTAATGGTACCTAATGACATAGCGGACTTGTTCTTTTTGGGTTTGTTTTGTAACTACAAAATAATCTTATTATTTTAGCTTGTGAGGTTTATGATTTCATGTGACTTCTTGTTGCTGTTATCTATAAATGCTTCACCAAAGTGAAAAGCTCACAAGTCTTAGTAAATAAAGATGCACATAATCTATTTTTATTTAGTTGATAGATTGTCTAGGTGACTTAAAACTGTAGAAACTGGGTTTCTTGGTACATCTAGAACTACAATGAGATAAAAAAGTCAAACTCCAGAGTATTTATTCTACCTATTGGTTTTATGGACTCTGCCTACAATTGTAGGAAAAGTTTCATCTTGGGGGTAAAATATATCTAAAGGAATATGGGCTCTGAAGATCACTCGTTAAATGATTTAAAATTCCACTGAGAGGTATGAAAATGAATTCAAAATGTTATATTATCTATGGCTTAACATGGGAACTTTGTGATGGGAATATCCCTTTAGCAGGATAATTTAAGTTTATTCCAAATAAATGAATCATGTGGGAATTTTTGTTAATTATAACTGTATTTTTATATGGTTGCTTTCATTGCTAGATCAAATAGAGGTATTCAGAATACCATTAGCCTTAATACTGTCTTATTTTTATTAAAATTACATAGATTTTTTTATTATTATTTTATTTTTGTATGTACATTACGAATATTCTGGAAGCTTGGTGTTAGCGCGCAGTTTTACCTATTCAGCAAAACTCTTATGTGCGTTACAGTGAATTGAATAAGTAGTCTAGGTGAAAGGCATGTGGAGAGCTTACCCATTTAAAATTAGTACATACCTGAATTAGTTTGTGTGCTGATGTAGAACTTGTTTTAGATAGTACTGGGAAGAGTAAGTGATGTTCAGTAAAATTACAATCTTTGAATATTACTGCATTTGTGGCAAAATGATTTCAAGTCATAAGGCTTTTGGGTTTTATTTAAACTCTTGCTAAATACAAAGAAATTGTGCTATGTTTTTTCTGCATCTTGAGAATGGACAATAGAGTGGAAGGCAGACTAGAAAGAACTCTTTCCTAAAGAGTGAAATCAGCAGGTGTCTGACTGTCCATCCTTTCACTCATGCTGATAGCATGTAAAATACTTAGAATTTGGAACTGAGAAAGAACTACAGGACTCTCTGACTCAATTGATGTAGACCCAGTTCAGGACAAATTGCAAAAACAAATTGGTATCTTATCTTGAAAAAGGGGGAGTGTTGTGCTCTTATTTGGTTTCACAGAGGAAGAAGTTGATTACTTAATGTTAAAATTCAGTGAAGTTACAACTGGAAACCATAACTATAAGGAGAAAAACCTTGAATCTGAAGAAATTAATTGAGCTTCATAATCTCTGAAGTATTACAAATGTTTAGAAATTATTTTAAATAATAAAACTTGATTAATTAATGCTTATGATTTTTCCTTCAACCTGTTTGAAGTACAAATTGAATTTGAAGTGATTATGATTAATTCAATTTTATTTATTAGGGATGGTGTTGCTGTTTGTCTTCCTAACACAAATAAGGAGCACATTTGATTGGTCTTTTTCACAAGGTTTAGGAATTAACAGTTGCTTGTTCGAGTTTCTTACCTCAGAAGTCTGCTAAACTCGTACCTACTATGGTTCTGCATCAGACATAACCCATCTATGTCAATAGATTTGGCAAGCAAACTTGCCTATTTAGCTGCTGATTCTTCTAGTAAAGGTATTTCAGAAATAAGGAGAATATTAATCTAGGCTAAGTGTGTATCTTTTTCCCCTGTTGACACTTGCATTGACAATAGAAACTTGCTAGAGTGATACAGAAGAGGCGGTTTGAATGTGGTTCTCTTTTAGCTTCCATCATAACGGATTATTTCATTTTCTGCTTCTACAGTGTGGAAAAGCCTTAACACCTCCAGGTTTTTTGCACTCAATTTAAGGTCCATAAAGAGTATCTGTGCCTTCTGTTAGAAACTCAATTTATGTATTGAAAAATCTATGTGTCCTTTTTGAATGTATTATTGAGAAATGTTAAAATTCAATGTGGTATTGTTTTAAAGAAAATATATTTACTACTGACAGCTTGACAGTACACAGGTATTTAAATGTGGACAATTCTGATATCTGGCTAATATCGGTCCATCTGCTTCCTGAGATAGAAGATTTGGTTTGGCATAACTGTTTTAAGGCAGTCTTAGAACACCTGTTGGTTGTATATTTATTTATTGGACCATCTTTCAAATAGGAGAAGCGAACAGTGGAGGTTAATAACAACCCTAAATAGAAGCAAATAGCAATAGTAATTTTCTAGAATAGAAGTTTTATATAAATTATAGAAAATTATATGGGAAAAATATAGAAAAATACGAACAGAAGGTTCTTGCTTTGTTCTTGTTAGTACTTTGTTGCTTTTTTCTGGGTTTTGTTTGCTTGCTGTTTTTAATTCTAATTTATTTGATCCCTTTTACAGCGTGGTCTCACAGGAAGTTGTGAGCAACATGGGCTGGAGCAGTGACCTTTCTCAGCCAGTTTTGTCTAAGTAGAAATGTGCTGTGTATTTATTTTGCTTGTTTAATATATATTGTAACAATAATTTTAGGGTTGTAGTGTCTGCCTTTAGTTTCTTAAACTTTGAGTTGAGTTTAACCTATCTGCAAGTGCTATTGTGGTTTTGCTTCCTTGGGGTACTGTCAGTGCATCAGGCTACCTCATTCCTCCTCTGAGCAAGCAATAGAGTAAGTGACCCTTGCAATTCTCAGCTTAGGAAGAGATAAGTCAGTCTTCAGTGGTTTTCTAATTGACCCACTGGTGACCAGTGTTAAACATCCCACCTCCACCTGTTCGTTGCTTATTAGCTCTCATGTGGCTGCTTCAAGCTAAATTAGTAACTTTCCTGCATAGTTCAGCATTCTCAGTTGCTTATCCCTTTCTCTATGTCCAGGTTTGGCTCAAACTTAGTGATGCACAAATATACTTTGTTAAAATCTTTCCTGATGTCTTCTGTGTCTCAAGAGCTTCAGTTACCACGGAACTTTTAACTGTCATACACTTCCATGCACAGTTTTTTTCCTTTTTTGCTTTCTTTCTGGAAGGATATGGCTTTTTGTGATTGCTTAGCATTCATGAGGGTTGCAGAACATAACATAGTAACAGAAGAAAGAAGAGTCAGTGGTTCATAGCAAGAGCTTCTCAGCTGTTGGTTTGTGTTACTAATTAGATGCTTTTGCATGGTGTGTTTAATAGGATACAATATTTAAATATTCATATTTTCAATATTGTTTTTCCAGTGACTAAAGCTACGGGTAAAAAAAAAGTTATTTTTCTGTAGCACCTGTGTGCAGCTCATTTAGGTGACCCATGTCATGGGTACACACATCTCATAGCCTGACTGGACTATGAAAGCTTTGTGTAGAACAGAGATCTTGGATACTGTCTAGCTCTGCAATTTCAATTTCTTGGCAATAAATAAGATGCTAATTAAAAAAAAAAAAGAAAAAAAAACAAACCAAAAAATCCAAGAAAACCAAAAACCAAACCCCAAACAAAAGCCATCCAGCAACTTAGGACTTCATTTGAGAGAGATGGTTGGGATTAGTGGAGCGATCACCCTATATGATATTATTTTATAAGGTCAATTATTATTTCCAAAACCATTTTTGTTCCATGCTTTGCAGCTGCATTGGTTAAGAGGCTCATAGTTTTACTTCTTCAGAATTTGCTGATTTCCCCATCTCCTTCCTACTGAGGCTGAGTGGTTGTGTGATGTGTCCAAAATCACAGCAAATTCAACTGTCATAGATTCTGGGGCTGATATTGTAAATCTGGATGATTCTTTCTCATAAGGCTGGAATAGATGGCACTCACTGAGCTGTGAAATTCTATATGCATCTCTGACTATTCTTTTATAAATAAAAATTCCTCACCAGGGGAGTTTCATTATAGTAAAGTAGTGACTTCTATTATGTACCAAAAATAGTTTGGTATATGCAAATTAGTCCTCCCTGAAAATACTAATTTTCAACTTATCTGACGTTATTCATGTTATTTCACAGAAAACACCTTTGAATCTGAGCTGATATTTTTTCCTTGAACATGTAGCCGAAGGGCTAATATTTTAAGATAAATATAATTTCTTCCTGAAGTGGACAGAATGCAACTCAGCTGTTAATGAGCATATCTTCTATAAAAATGTTCAGCCAAAAAAATACCCCCAAACAAAAAACTATCTAAAGGAAGAGGAATATTAAGGTAAAAAGTTGAGGTGTAAGAAAGGAATTAAAGAAAAGTGACTTTAGAGAATGAACATGATTTAAAATGAAGGGTTTCAGGACCAGAAGAAAAATTCTCTTTATATCATGGGGCCTGATGTGCAGTGAAAGGGATTAAATTGAATATTGATTTTTGGAAAGGTATGACTATGCTGTTAAAATGATAAAGATAAGAAAAAGACAACAACCAAAAAAAAAACCTATACAAGAAAACAATGAGAGAATTGATCACCAAGGAGAGCTGCAACTGAGGGCCATATTCTGGTTGCCAGGTTCTCAAGGGAGTCATAGTTTCTGTTACTGGCAGAAATGCATTAGACTGCTCATGATGATCAAGGAAAAAGTATCAAAGTAATTCATAGTGAGGGTGAGAATGTGAAGCTAATGATGAAGAAGTTCCACCTAAAAAACCTCAGCAGTAATAAAGAACTGACATCCAGTGTGACGAAGGATGAAATGCAAGGTAGTAAAGATTGTGGAGAGACTAGGCCATTTCTCCAGTTGGCCAAAAATAAGATGGATGGAAGAATTAATCCCTCATAATTAAACATGTGCAGTTTACTTCACTAGACTGAAACTTAAGCAATTTAAGTGATTCTTTTCAAAAACATACGTTAGTTCTTAAATGGTTATAGAGAATCAACTGGCTAATGAGATTGGTACAGCTATGTCATGGAAGCCTCAAAAATGTTCCAGGCTAGATCATCTGGTTTCTTTAGCAGTGGTTTCAAATATATGTAGAAAAGGTTTAATTTCTTAATTCCCAGTGGGGTTTTGGTCTAGATGTGCATTGAAAAAGGTTTATCTAATATTGCCCTTTCACTTCTAGGAGTGAGTAATCCATTTCATGAGGAAAAGAAGGGGAGATAGGATTTGAGTGCTAGAAGGTGGGACAGTGATGAAATAAAATGTGTGGCCAAACTGCAGTCCTAAAAATCTGTCTTCAACTCCTTTCTGATGAGAATCTATAAAGATGTGATAAGGCATTTAAAAACAAAAAAATTTTTTGCCCCCTTATATTGCTTTAAAAGAACTTTTTTCTTGAAAGGACCAAACAACTACGATCTTGCTATGTCAAACTCAAAATACAGGTCATCAGCTACTGTTGTTTTTGTTCCTCAGCACAAGAAATCGTTGTGTCGTCCTGCTATGCCATGGCAGAAACACAGCTATTGTTTCAGTGCCTTCTCCCTTCCAAGATATTTACATCCACTTCAGTTGTATTTTCAGGCAGCTGTAGGTTAAGAAGAGGAGGTTGCAACACTTAACTTGTCTTTTTATAGTGTGTTATGAGGCAGAAGGTGCTTTTGGTTCAGTAGACCAGAAGGGAGTAAGATAGTGTGTTTGTGAGTGTGATTTTAGTATTGAGACTCGATCTATATACTAGTCTTCCCAGTGAGAATACTTTGCAGAAGAATAGAGAGTTGTTTTTTCAGACCTTATTCAGAGACCTTTTGAAAAAGAAAAGGGAAAAAAAAAAAAACAACCAAAAAACCAAAACAACCAAACAAACCAACCCCTTTTAAATTGCCACAGATTCTGTCAGGACATCAACTCTACCAGGTAAGACTCTAATCAGTATTCATGCATATGTATTGATTCATACAGTAATGCTTTATCTAGGTCCTTTGTTGGTGTCTAACCCTGTATGCGTCATATAGGGTATCAGGGAACATTGTCAGAAATTCATGGCAGCATCAGGAGGGAAGAAGGAAGATGTTGGTATGTCTAAATGCAGGTGCTCACATGTGTTATTAAACCTCACCCCAACTGGTCAATTCTGTGCACAAATGAATATGTTCTTGCTTTAAGCCCTAATTATGTAGAGGGGCACACATTTTAGCAGCATGAGGCGCTAGATAACAGCTTGTAGCTGCCGGTGTAGAAACCAGGAGATGCAGTCGTGGCTGTGAAATGTTGCAAACCCCAGAAATAGACCATACTGTTGTGCTTATGGATTTCCTTTCACAAAAATAGAGAATAAAAAGTACTATTATCTCCCTCATCAGCTGCTGGCAAGCAAGGGGTACAGTGGCAGATATCCTGGAAATTCAATTGAATAGACTTAGGAGTAGGATTTTGAAACCACTATGGACAATACAAATAATTTAATATCTGTGTAGTTGTGACTAGTGGAAAGAATATGTTGTGGCATAAATCAAGAAGCAATAATGCATTTTGTCTTCTTGCTATCCATCCAAGTTTTGTTTGACAAATAGCGTTGCTTGTTCCTCTGTGTTGCTTTTGGCATTCTACCTTTTGCCTGTTTGGTGGCTGTGCTGCACACATACTAGGTGTGCTTCAAAGCTTACAGATATCTGCGGTATTTGTTAACGTAGGTGTTTTATTCTCTGGCTGAAAGATAGTTTGTTTTGCTTTGTTATTAAATAAATGGGTGTCAGCTCTACCGCTGCTAAATCTTAAATAGAAGCAGGGTATTTTGATTCCTCTGAGGTTGCTATAAAGAGCAGCACGATAAACTGCATTCCTCTGGATGTGTTCATTTCATATTACTTAGCTTACCTTGTATAAAATGCTTTGACTCCAATGTTCTCTTGCAATGGCAAGTTTTTAGCCATTAGTTATCCCATGGTAAAAACACGTTTTCCTTTGACGGCAAAAGTAGTCTTAGAACTGCTCAGCCATCTCAGCAGTTGTTCCATGCAGTGCCGTCATATAATATGAGGATGCCCTTTAATTCTTAGAGGGAGCAGAATAAAACCCACTTGAATTATACTGAATTGTTATGTTTTTCATAATAATGCTTTTCCTGATGGAAAAGATAACTGAATGAGTTGGTTTGCAATTTTAGCTATGTACATATATTACTATTTAAGATTAAAAGGCCTTAAAAATAGAAATAACCTAGTGATGATATCTTGATACCTCTTGATACAGATGGCTTCCTTATTTAGGAGGTGTTTGTATCCTTCATATGGCTGGAAGAGAAAATTGGCCAATGAAGTCAGATTCTATTCCTTAGCTTCTATTTTGATTAAGAAACTTCTGAAATTACAATCCTTATCCTGCTTTTAACATTTTTTTTTTTTCTCCAGCATATTTCATTCCCATTTAATTTTTTCCCCCATCAAGTTCTTTGTGAAGGCCTGAGAAGTTAGCAGGCAAATAGCAAGGATTTTGGTCTGGGTGGGGGTATGTCCTCCTGAATCTAAAACTGTATTGTAACCTAGGAGATCCGATTTCTCTTACTGGTGTTGCTCCTGACGTTGAGCTTTTACGTCCCTTTCCTTGTGTCCCAGTTTCCTAGCCAAAAAAACCGAAGGGCTCCCTTGTGGAGGATACAGGTATATAATTTGAGATTAATATAATTAGTAATTTTGGTCATTGGTGTGGTTAAAAGTATTATATATATGATAGCAAACAACCCCAAGGCTGTGAAAAACTGAAAAGTATCTCATGATAATTCAAAAGTCAACTTATACAGGTTCTGTCCTTAGGAGTGGAGAACAATTGGTTTTCTTTTGTGCTATTATAGTATTAAGGAAGAGATAGCAGAATTTATATAACTTAGTTGGCAAAGAATGGAGTGAAATCAAGATCTTAACAGTATCAAGAGGCAGTGTTCCCTATTAAATAAAATAATAGATATAAATATAATGCTTTAGTTGCCAACTTTACTAATTTTTACATTAAGAAAACAGGTATAAAGTGAAGGAGATGGGTATCAATCAAAATTTCTATTGTCTTCTCATAATGAGCTCTTTATTCTTGAAATATATGCCTGTATAGTATAATTGATCATAAAGACTTGTTTGCTTTTAACTTTTTTTCAGTTCATATTAGAAGTCATGTAATAAATGACCACTCAAAATTGGGATGTGTAAAAGAAATGTAACCAGAAGACACATGTGATGCATTTTATTTTTAACAGTGGTCGTCTGGGTATACTTCTCTGCTGCTATTGCATTCATGGTCACTAACAGTCACTGGAAGATACTTCAGTCTGGACTCACGAAGTTCTAGTTCCTGAGCTGGCCTATTTAGCTCAATGTTTAGCACCCTGTTACCATTTCTATATAGTGAGCAAGGGGTTCCAGTGAAAAAAATTTCTCAAAACCCTAACTAAGGAATGCCTTGTTGTTACTTAGTTACCTTAAATCACACTTAAGTGAGGAAACATTAAAATGAAAATGTAAGCATACCTTCATCATATCCAAGCTGTAGAACATTTGGAAAAGTATGTCAGTCTGAAGAAATAAAAAGCAAAATGTCGAGCCTACTTCACTAAGGCTGCATCAGAAAGCTGTTTGTCTCTATCCTGCACTGGCTAACTTGATACCAACAGTTTGGTAGGGTTTCAGACACTGCATTTGCCTTTTGTCTTAGGTAATCCTCATGTGAACGTCTCTGTAATAGGAGTTGATCTGGGCAAGTCTTCATAGGAGGAAACCTTCAGGCACACTACTCTTTTACTTTTTTTTTTTTATGGACCCAGTCAGGTTTAGTTTTTAACTTCAGAATTTATCTTAACTAAAAGGTACTCTGGACAACTTCTAATAAGTAGTATGTTTTATTTAGATATTTAACTCCTAGTCAAAGGCATATCTCTTATGCATAATGGAATAGTAAACAACTTCTTGCTTTGATGAAGAGTAAATATTGCATGCATCCTCTAGTGTACATTTGGCATATTTCCATGTTGAGTAATAAATACCTTCTGCCGGACACTGAGTCATGTTGATTTGTACCTCAAGGAAACATGATACAAACATCTAGAAAGATTTAATATTGTAACTGGGAGTGGTTTGAAAGGAATAAATCACATTAAAGCTATTATTTCAGAGAGGAAGAACAGATATTTTGAGTAACTTTTATAGACTTTGGGAATAGCAGTTATAATATGTTAATTGCAACTAATACAACAAGGAGAAAAGAGACCAGGAGTTGTCAGTGTAACATTACCATAGGAAATACTTCAGGCATTATATTTACCTGTACGCATAATTGATTAAAAAAAAAACACTGCAAAGACAGACTCTTCTGTCTAGACTGTAATGTGGCAAACCTGTAGAAATGTAAATGTTCATAGTAATTTTAAGAGTGTCTGCTAATGCTTAAGTCTTGTTACAACTGTTAGAAATTATATGCCCTAGAAGTTGTTCGTTGCTCTTGGGGTTTCTTTTGTTTGGTTCGTTTTGAGTGATGTTTTTTTGAGTATCACCTTCACATGCAGGAGGAGAATTTAATCAAACTGGATAACATGAATTCTAGTACGGAATCACTCTATATTTTCTCTTGGTATTACCAAATGATACGCAAACCATCTTGTGAAGCCTTTGCTTTAGAAGCTCAGCATATCTGAAGAAATGTATCCCCTCCTTTCCTTCCCCCTCCCCCTCCTTCTGTTAATGCTATTTGAGCAATCCTTCCTACTGACTAGAAAAGCAAATTTGCTTTGTCCTTTATGTGCTGTATTTATTCTTCATGAATATCCACAAAATTCAGCAGGGATTTGGCCAAGAAAGTTGGATCATTCCTCCCAGAGAAGAAATTTGTAAATCTGGGAGGGTGGTGCTGTTTGTACAAGATCTAAAAGCGGCTTTCAGAATTTGTTAGGGAGGCTTGTGTAGCTTTAAGTAAGGAGATTATGTAAAATGCTGACTAAAGCTGAGAGCTTGCAAAGGCTCTGCCTAGCAGCAGAGCTGTGTAAAAGAAATTAATAAATAGCTTTTGAGTTCTCCCAGGGCAAGGACTTTTCACTATAACATATTTCAGTTTCCTTGTTTGGCCATTAATCAGCCCAACTTTCCTTGTTACATCTGTGTCAATCTTGTGATCATCTTTCATTAATTTGTTAATATCACCTTTCTTCTGGCTATGATATATTTTTCCGGGTGTTTATTTTATTCTTTGAGCACTAGAGAGGAACGTCCTTACCCCTCTATCAATCCCACTTAATGAAAAATAAAATAACATTTGAAGTTGTATTTAGATTTTAATTTGAAAATTCATGTGAAACCAACCTCTAGTGATGGGTTGGGTTTGTTTTGGGTGTTTTCTTGGATGCCTTTACTGATGGAGAAATAGATTGTATTTTTTATCTCAGTACAAGGAGATAAGAAAAAGGAAATTACCTTGAGTTGGAATAAAAAGATCCGAATAAAACCTGAATAAAACTTTACAGAAATATTTCAGGTAAACTAAAATATTTTACTAAAAGTTTCAGTGAAGCTTTTATATAAGAATAGACAAATGACAGAAACAAAACTTTACTGCCAAAACCTTCAGAACTTAAGGGTTTTTTCATTTTTGTTACATGTTTTTTTCAAGACTAAATTAACATTATTCTGTAGAAAAATGCTTTGATCTTGTGTTTACTGACCTGCTTTAACCCTTTGGCTATTCAGTGTGTTCGACATACCATGCTCTCTAGTATGGCTTTTCTTTGGACCATCTCCATGGTCATTTATATTCCTATTCAAACATTACCTGTAGCAGCATGACTAACAGATGAAAACAACATGCTCGTGCACAACCTGTTTAATGCTTTGCAACAGTACTAGAGCAGAAAGGGAGAGAAGAAAATTCCACTTTAGGAAGGAGCTGCCCTGTTCAATCACAGCTGCAGCCTTGCATACCCCAAGTGATCTCCAGGGGTGCAACAGTGGACAGGAGGGGTGACATGAGTAGGATTTGGACACTGAGTGCTTGGAAAACTGCATGCTGCCCCAAGAAAGAAGCCCTGGCTGTTCCTGTGCAGGTGAGCAGACTGTGCCTTCAGACAGTCATGAATTTCTCTGCCCCAGGGAGGATAAATTGAAGAATTCTTCTAAAGAGGCATAAATAGCAGAGATCCTGTTCTGTTTCTTTGCTTTACAAGATTATTTTGGACTTCAAGAAGTATGATTTGGATAACCAGTTGCATGCACTGGCTTAGGTTTTTGTCCTGTAACTCAACTGATACAGTCGAGTAGGATCAGTGACCATGTGGCATACCTCAACTTAGTCTGACTCATACTGTGAAGATCAGGTTCTCACATTTCATTACTACTTTTTAGATAATTTGCTAGGTAATTTAGATAATAAGCCACTGTACAAACTCCTGTTTTAGTCACTTGAGAAATGTACCAGCTATAAAAATCAAGTTGGGCCCAATCCTGTCCTCAATAAATTTAAAAAAAAAAAGTACTATTGAAGTAAATAGATATCATGAGCATTGTCAATTCATTATTGAATGCAGTGTATTAGTTAGAGAAGCATGGATATAAGAATTATCTTTTGATCATACTTCTTGAAAAGCAGCTTAGCTAGAGTGTAAAGTCCCTTTTTTATTAGCTTTCATGACAAACATCAAAGAAACGGGTGTTTCTATAAACTTCTATTTGTAGAAAGTGTATAGAAAGTATCCCTCGTTAATTCAAAACCACTGAATCAGTCGTCAAAGAGAGCAGCTGTGAATTCTGATAATTGCCTAATTAATCTAATGATACATTTTTCCTATCATGATCAAGCTAATACATTTCTGCGCTGGAGTTGGATTCTGCAGCTGAGTTGATTGATACTGGGTTTGGATAGTGACTTTTAAAACTGAAATATGCTTAGGTGTATTAATAAAGCTAGGCAAGTAAAAGTCATTTTCCAGTAACTCAATTATTCTCAGTAACTGTTTGGAAATATATGATCTCAAGGATGTGGTTTTTTTTATTAATATGCAACTAGTAAGATTCTAATTAACTAGCACAATTCAGTT
The DNA here is from genome assembly GCF_000687185.1 of Egretta garzetta. Taxonomy (NCBI): domain Eukaryota; kingdom Metazoa; phylum Chordata; class Aves; order Pelecaniformes; family Ardeidae; genus Egretta; species Egretta garzetta. The sequence goes on along the minus strand of NW_009260839.1, from coordinate 189,581 downwards.
AATTGGTGTTTCTCCTATTCATTGTTATTCTACCCAGGCAGAGTATTGAAATGGAAGGTGGCAATCTTGGGGGATTAAGTATTCTTCCAGCTCCAAGGGTGGGCAAACTGTGTGCCAGTGTTTTGGGATTATTAGCCTACTTTGTTTAGTTATTCTGATATCTTTTTCTTAAACTGAAAAATCTGTTTTGGTTGCTTTGATTCTAGGCAGTTCTGTAATTGTGCGAATCACAAAACAGAGCTTCAAATGCATCTCCCCAAAAGAGCTCAGAACAAATTAATCTGCCAAGCATACATGTGTGGATAATCAATTAAACTAATATAGTGTTGTTTTAAAACAAAGCAAATAATTAAACATGTACAACTTAATTCACATTATTGCTAAAATACAAGCTAACAGGAAGTAGTGCAGTTACAAATATACTATTAATAGATAGCTACTGTAATTTTGCAGAGTTATCATGATACCAATTTCTATTTTATTGTTTTTTCTGTGAGTAGTAGACAATTTTGGAGAGTAAATAGGAATTGGAAAACAAATAAGTGTCAGCAATTTGGGTTTTCTTTTTATTGCATGTTTTTTCCCTGCACTTTCTGTAAGCCCTTGAGCAGAACCAAATAGTATATAGAATATCCTCTTGTTTCAGGGGAAAAAAAAAAAAAATAAAAAATTAGCCAGTGGTCTTTCAGTTCCTGCTGTATCCAGAGAATTGACAAGAATGATTTTACATGTTGAGCAGGCTCTACTGTCACTTGAAGATGCTCTCCACTCCTCATATCACCAATGTTATAAAATTTCTGTCATTTCAACCTAAGCAATGTCTTTCTGAGGAGAAAATTTGCTTTTAAATCTATAATTTAGTATGCTGTTTGGTTCTTTTCACTGTATCCACTGTTTAACAGTCTCTATGGAGTAATTTTATGATTTATGGCATATATGAATTTGGAAACTATATTACTTCAATAATGAACAGCAAAAGTAAGCATGATACATGGCTGTAAAGTTTACCTTTTGCTGCTGTGAAATCTTCTTTGCAAAGTTATTTTTTCTGTAGTACCTGATACTGTATGCTGGACACCCTAATAGAAACTGTACCAGAAAAGGGATGTATGGAGACAGGAGATCTGTGACTAGTGTTTGGTATGTCCTCCTCCAATCACCACCTCTGCTTCAGGTGCCTGGAATTTAAGCAAATGTGCTGGATATTTAACAATTATTTCCACTTGTACTGCAATGGATTAAATGCAAATGAAATGTAAATGAAATTAATCTTAGCCTGTACAATTATGTCGGAAAAGCTGAAGGCTGTATCTTTCAACCTGACAATAACAGTACTGGGGACATGACCTAATACTTCTGTGATTCTGAATGTTGAAAGAATGGACTCATTTTAACAGGTAGAGACAATGAAAAACAGCCACATGCAACTCACTCGACTATTTCTGTAGAAGTGAATGGTATTTTTTCTATGACAAGAGAAAATGATGATAAAACTTTTATTTTTAAAGGAGAGTATGTAACTGTTTTAATAAAATATTTTTATGCTAAATTTATGTTCATGCTATAGAGTACTCTCCTCAGTTTCTAAGATACAAATATGTTAAAATCATCTCCTGTTGTTAAATGGATAGAAGTTAAAGCATAATAGAAGTTTAAAGCATAATGACAAGATTGCTTCAAGCAACAGGTACTTCAGTGAAATTTGAAAACTTTGGAGTAGGGAAGTCTGCAGTCAAGATTAAATTAGGAGAAAAATTAAAATGTTACTTTTATAGTCATAAGTCATCTTTTTTACACATGCTTTCAAGGGAGATTGATAGGTCTTTCTGCTTTTTAAAACTTTTTTGCTGTATTAGGTAATATGTTCAGTAGCATTGTCTTCTTTGTGCTTTTTGCCACATCTGGGTTAAGGTTGCCTGATTTCTTTTAGTTTACATACTTTTTTAAGGTGCAGCAAAGGGATCCCTCTGGGGTTTGTTCAGGACAATGCTAGACAATCTGATAACTTGTGCTCACTATAGCTCCTGAAATCACATTTCTAATTTGACCAAAGGTCAACAAACTCTCAGCCTTGAAAACTCTGGTGGCTTCTAGAATTGAAGCCAATGCAGTCTGAAATATTACAAACCCTTCAATTCAAGCCTTATAATAGCACCATATTATTTTCATTAGTAATAAATTACTGGATTTCTACTTTCTCCCCTGATTTCTGAACTTTGGGAAGTAATTTTACTCAAGTTTTCAGGAGTGCTTTTCATCCAGAGCTACATTGCTAGGATCTCTTATTGAGTCCATTTCTTAAACAGAAATGAAGAACCATGTTTCATCAGGTTTTTTTAGATGCTGGTACTTTAAGGAGAATTCAACCTATCATGTAAGTCAGCTGAACCAAATTTGAAAGTAGAAAACTCACTGTTCCTTCTTTGTCAAGCAAAATGTGGCATTGGAGAAAATCTAAAACTTACCTTGAATACGATTCAGGAATCAGTTTTTAGCTATATTTTGGGTCTCTGAGCAAAAGTATACAGAGAGCAATATAAATGGAGCTGTTCAAAGAATAATCTGCTCTCTGCAGGAACCAAGACATACAGGGAATTGTCCAAGAAGAAATTGCTGATAATCACTTTGTATATGCTTTCTGTTCAAAACCATCTGCGGGGATTGTATATTTGTAAACAAAGACAGATTAAGATAATTTATTAATTCTTTGTCTGCCATCCACTCATTATTTCTACTAGAAGTAGTATCCGCTTCTAAGCTCCCAACCACGTTAACCTCTGAGCACTGAGACAACATTTTAATTGGCTTACAAGTATGAACCGGCTTTTATCCTTATATAAAACATGAATGTTTCTAAATCTAATTCATGCTAGGAAATACAGTACATGCTTTCAGGATTAAATACGATGTGTTAACTTCACTGAGTGCAAATATGCAGGGGGTCGTGTAAATTAGGCACACTCCTTGTTCTAGCCTACATGGACAAAAACTTCCAGATGGAGAGGACAAGAAGCTGGTGTGAAATGTTATTCAGGTTATCTCTGCCAGCTCTTTGCAGTGGCATATGTACTTAATGCTCCTAAGTGAATGGGCAGGCTTTAGAATTGCGGAGTAAGTACTCTGGCTTAGCAATTAGATGCAGGAAAGTAAAGCTGGATCTTATGTGGACAGACAGGTGAAAGGTTGGTTAATTGAACTTCTCCTAAGTGCCAAACACTGAGCAGCACAGAGAGGCATCCTGTCAATACATATTTAACACTATCAGAGGAAGAAAGTAGAGAACATCCTTTTTACCAATTACTTATTAAATTGCAAGGAAACACCACATCTACCAAATCTGTCTAGGTCTATGAATTAGAGCATCACAGCTGAATGGTTTTCTTAGATGTATGTCTAGAGTTTAAAAGATTTGGTGTTTTACATATGGACTGGAAAAAATGGTTGCAGCAAAAAATTCCCAATATGGCTTTTTTCTCTTTCCTTTGCTTTCTCAAATGGCATCAGTTTCTGTACTTTTTTTCCCCATTCAGATAAGGCTCCTACGCTTTTATTTTCTAAATCTCAATGCTATCAGAAACTTTTAAAATCTATCTATTTAAGTATACTTGTACATCTAACTGATTTTCATAATAAAGCCTGACCTAATCTAAATCCAACTACTCATTTTATTATGCAAAAAAAAAAAATCTTTCTGATGTATCATGAGTAAAGCCAGTAAACATATTATGTATATATATGTGATTCTGCCCCTCTACTCTGCTCTGGTGAGACCTCATCTAGAGTACTGTGTCCAGCTCTGGAGCCCTCAGCACAAGAAGGACATGGAACTGTTGGAGCGGGTCCAGAGGAAGGCTACTAAAATGATCTGAGGGGCTACTAAAATGATCCGAGGGCTGGAGCCCCTCTCTTATGAGGACAGGCTGGGAGAGTTGGGGCTGTTCAGCCTGGAGAAGAGAAGGCTGTGGGGAGACCTGATTGCGGCCTTTCAGTTCTTATAGGGGGCCTATAGGAAAGATGGGGACAATCTTTTTAGTAGGGCCAGCTGTGACAGGACAAGGGGTAAAGGATTTAAACTAAAACAGGGTAGGTTTAGACTGGATTTAGGGAAGAAATTCTTTACAAATGAGGGTAGTGAAACACGGGAACAGGTTGCCCAGAGAGGTAGTGGAGGCCCCATCCCTGGGAACATTCAAGGCCAGGTTGGATGTGGCTCTGAGCAATCTGATCTAGTTAGTGGTGTCCCTGCTCCTGCAGGGGGGTTGGACTAGATGACCTCTAGGGGTCCCTTCCAACCCAAAACATTCTATGATTCTGTGATATATTGTGTGTGTTGCATGAACTTAGTCCAGAGAGCTTCCCTATTCCACATGAGCTTACAGCTGTTGCTCACATCAGCGGAGAGCTCAAGACTCTGCATTTGAGAGGTAAGGACAGTTCCCGAAAAAGACCTGCTGGAGATGGGGAAGCCCCTTCAAGCACCTCCATTTCAAGAGCTTTGCTGTTAGAGTTCACAGAGGTTGAAAAGTTGTTTGTAGCTACGTTTTCTTGGAGGTAGTAAAATAGGCCTCTCCTAAGCTCTGTTTAGATGATAAGGTGTTGAGATGAGACAGCATGGATGGGAATGCTCTGACTTTCCTGGTGTACCCACAACCTAAAATAGCAGAACATGGTAATGAAGAGCCTGTGGCTTATTAAACTAAGAGTCTATCTGTAGT
>NW_009260839.1:176064-184816 GCF_000687185.1 Egretta garzetta | reverse complement strand
TTCTGTTTCTTCTTTTCCTGACTCATCTGCAAAATGAAAGCTGAATTCATGACAAGTTGCTGGTCCCAATATATGTATGAGATTCAGAGCCAGTTGTGGTAGTAACTCTGTAGGAAAATAATCAGAAACTTGTGATTACCTATATCTGAAATTAGGTCAATTTTTTGTTACTCTTTGTTACAAGGAAAACGAGGGCTGCTCTGAAAAATATTTTATTTTATGTTAGGATTGCATTGCAATTTTATGTTATCATTTTGACATTTTATTTTGTGCTTCCACCTTTTTAATATTTGAAAGTCTGGATTTTGTTATTTTTTGCCCATGTTTTCCTTGGTATGTATTATAGGCCACAAATTCATATAAAGTATTGAAAACTGTCTGTGAGACTGAGGATTTCTTTACCTGAAGCTGCAAAGCTGAGGTATCTTCAGAAAGAAAAAACACAACAGTCATATTCTTCAGATTCCTAGGTTTGTATAGCTTGATTACATGGATTGTTAGTGTTAAAATGGACAAAAAAATCAATTACATTAAAAAAATTTGCTCAGGATACAAGCAAACAAGTACAGGGTAGTCTACAAAGTGGATTTTGGCACTGCCAATATCTTGCAGTCTTTCATCTCTTAATTCCTACAGCTTATTGTTAAAGTAAACATAGGCCTTTTCTCCCCACATGAAGCAGATACGACCACTAGCATTCTTCAGCAGCAGCATGGGGTACTGAGTGTACACAGGCTATGGATCGGCTTCTTCCACATGGAGAATCAGGTGTCAGATGCTCTGCGATATCTTGCATGTCATTTGTATTTTACCTGAAGAGCACTATCAGATATATGCATAATCTGAGAAGAATAAAAAAAATGTCACCTCTGTGACTAGGCACATGCACCGCACCAGCAATGCTTGTGCCAGTGGCCAAACAGCTAACTGCTGAATCAATTGCCAATTGCTAGGTTACAGGTGCCACCATCACAGGTAATACACGTGTGCTTTGTGTATAGGAATTGCAAATCAGTACGCCTGCAATGACTAATGAGTTCTTCACGTCTCTTGCTGGGGTTTTTGTCAGAAGATCTCTTTCAGATTCAGTGCCTCTGCAAATTTAATAAACTCAGTGTTTCATCATCCAAATTGTTTGGGAACCATAATCAGAATATTCTTCCTTTCTGATAGATAAATAGTCTTTGATTTCCAGTGTTTGCACTGATTTTTCAGTATGGGCATGTCTTTCACAATAGTATCCTCACCAGGCATACATGGTTAAAATCATACTGTAATCTTTTCAGCAAAAATGCCATCTCCAAAGATGAGTCCACTTAAAAGGTCCCTTTCCCAAGTTAAATTCTGTCTTCTGAAGGTGCGGATGGTTCAAGGGCATTACTGAGAAAGCACAGTGTTCGTACTCGCTCCTGTCTCAAAGGTCTTTTCCAACCGAAGTGATTCTATGATTCTTGGTATGGCAATACTAACTCCATCCTCTCTTGCTTGCCACCAAGTGTATTTCTCAAGACCTCTTTTAATGCAGCAGATATACAGTGTGCTTCAACAGACATGAATACCTCCTGAAAGTTAACGTAAAGATCACCTCACTCAATGACTAGATGTTAGCTCTCAGACATCCTCTCTACTTTCAAGAGAGTAAAATAGTGATGGTAAGCTGGGTGACTGTGAAACTGTTGCCAGATCAGGTTGGTTTTGTTCAGGACAGTTTTATTCTATGCCCTTGGTGAGTAAGAAGGGAGAACATAGTTTCTCTTTACTCTGCAACTAATCATATGAAATACAGTTGGTACTGAATAATAAGCAGTCAGGTATTGGTGTGTAATAGTGGTGTTGAATGGTATCTTCAGAGCATCTCTCCCTTTTTTCTTTGTGCAAGATGAGTTTCTTTCAATTAATGTAAAAAGACTGGGTAGCAACTGCACCTATTTTACAGCATCTTATATATTTAGGATTTCTACTTATCAGTGTAAAGATCCCCAGTCACAGAACAACTTTAGCGCTGTGCTTTAGTTGATTGAGGTGGAGGGAAATAAGGGGAAGTTGCGTGAAGGAACATACTCCCATTCCAGTTTAACTTTAATTACAGATAATGTGGAACAGCAAGTGGGTTTGTATTAAGTTTGATTTACTTGGTTTGCTTGTTATCACAGAAGTGTTACTGGGCTTGGGAAGGAGATGCAAAGGGGATTGAAGTAATTTCCTGAATACAACCTTTTTTCTTTAACTATTTTCTCCATTATGTGTAGCAGTCACTGATTTGACTCAAATATATTCAGCTTACTAGTATGTGTGGTTTCAATATATATATGCTACTCCAGTATGCTTATTTAGTACATAGTTAGATGGCAAATGGTTTCAGCTGAGAGTGGTTCCTGTTTTAATCTATGCCAAGTGAGTATTCAGATAACTGTTGAAAGACCATAGTGGGAAGATTTTATATCACCCATAACTGTATGTCAGTATTGTTCACAAATCTGTGTTGGAGTGAGTGATAAGTTTCAGTGTTTATTTTGAGAAAGGATTGTGTAAATAAGACTCTGCAATTACTCTGTAGCTCTTCGCTGCTTTCTGAGACTATGGACCAATTGTGTTACCCCTTTAAGGATGTAGGCACAAACACAGCTGGTCCATGTTCTTGCATGTGAAGCTTTGGTTGAGGACATGTTCTTATGGAGAAGTTGTGGGTGACTTGTTTATATCTTTGTTTCTTTCTCATAGTGACCCTTAGTTTTCATTAACTGTTAACTAGTGTGGTGGGTTGATCCTGGCTGGATGCCAAGTGCCCACCAAAGCTACTTTATTGCTCCCCCTTCTCAGCTGGACAGGGGAGAGAAAATATAACAGAAGGCTCATGGGTTGAGAAAAGGACAGGGAGGGATCACTCTGCCATTACCGTCACAGGCAAAACAGACTCAACTTGGGGAAAATTAATTGAATTTATTACCAATCAAATCTGTGTAGGATAATGAGAAAATAAAACCAAATCTTAAAACACCTTCCCCCCACCCCTCCCTTTTTCCTGGGTTTAACTGCTGTCCTGGTTTCAGCTGGGATAGACCCCCAATTTTCCCTACCTCCTCGTCTCCAGCAGCGCAGCAGGGACGGGGAATGGGGGTTCGGGTCAGTTCATCACACACTGCCTCTGCCGCTCCTTCCTCCTCAGGGGAGGACTCCTCACACTCTTCCCTTGCTTCAGCCTGGGGTCCCTCCCACAGAAGACAGTCCTCCACAAAATTCTCCAACGTGAGTCCTTCCCCCGGGCTGCAGCTCTTCACAAACTGCTCCAGCGTGGGTCCCTTCCATGGGGTGCAGTCCCTCAGGACCACACTGCTCCAGCGTGGGTCTCCTGCCAGGTCACAAGTTCTGCCAGCAAACCTGCTCTAGCCTGGGCTCATTTCTGCATGGTTCCACACGTCCTGCCAGGAACCTGCTTCGGCATGGGCTTCCCATGGGGTCATAGCCTCCTTTGGGCACATCTACCTGCTCCAGTGTGGGGTCCTCCCCAGGCTGCAGGTGGAGATCTGCTCCACCATGGGCCTCCCTGGGCTGCAGGGGGATAGCCTGCCACACCATGGGCTGCACCCCAGGCTGCAGCGGAATCTCTGCTCTGGCACCTGGAGCCCCTCCTGCCCCTCCTTCTGCGCCAACCCTGGTGTCTGCAGGGCTGTTCCTCTCACACGTTCTCACTCCTTTCTCCAGATGCAGTCATGCAGTTTAGTGGTGTTCCCCCTTTCTTAAATACATTATCCTAGAGGTGCTACGACAGTCACTGATGGGCTTGGCCTTGGCCAGCGGCAGGTCCATCTTGGAGCTGGCTGGCATTGGCTCTAGCGGACATGGGGAAACTTCTGGCAGCTTCTCACAGAAGCCACCCTTGTAGCGCCCCTGCTATCAAAACTTTGCCACACAAACCCAATATACTAGCTGTATAATATGTGCATGTGGATCAGAAGGTTGGAGGTTAGAGACATTCTTGAAATGTATCTTTTTGGGTTTCTATTTTAATTTCAGAAGAATTACATCTTGAAGTATTCCTCTGTGATCTTTGTATTTGTTTTGTAGCTGTTGCCTTCTTCCATAAAGTAAACAAAAGTTCTTTCGGGGTTAGGGATTAATGACAGCACAGCATGCACCTTGAGGGAACAGATCAAGAGAAGTGTCAGCCAGCCACCTGCACTTAGTCAAGTTGCTAATTACATCATGAACATTGAGTTGTAGATTTTATTGGTATTTGGGAGAATGGTCCTATCCGATAAATACTGTCTCAATTTAATGAGGCTTTAAAAAGATTAAAAGGTTTTAACTTTATTTTTTATTATTTCTAGTTGTGTTCAAATATAAAATTATACAGATTTTACTGAGACTTAAGAGAGGCTGGTAAATACATAAGGCAGTAAGAGTATATATGAGGTTGTAGGTGTGCAGTCCTATGGAGACATGCAGTGAGAGTTCGTATAGTAGACTGCTAGCAAGCAAACAACTGAGTTGTATTGCGGTTTGCTATTTTTTTTCCCTAAGGGAGAAAACGCTTCTTAAATAGATGCTTTCCTCCAATATGAAACTATTAGATTAATATGCAGATATTGTTTCATAAATAGTGAAAATTGGAAAGGTTCCCCTCTGTGGCCAGCTAATGGAAAAGAGAAAAACAGCAAATATCTCTTCCTCCTCTGCTTACTCTTCTGTACTGAAGTTGGCCTCTGAGCTTCTAGCAGAAAGCAGCTCATATTCTCAGAAAAGTAAAGTACTGTTGCTGTGCCTGACCTCTGTAAGATTAAAGTGGACAGGAGCCTTATTGTATGCGGTTTTAATTACTTCATTGTGTTCATTATAGGGACTGACCAATATTTGCTTCAAAGGATGTGTGCCAAGCCAACAAGTGTCTTTATTCTGTGTTCGTACTGTTTGTTTAGCTGCATGCGTGTGGTAGACCAGGAAACTCACAAAAGTAATTATTTACTTTTCCTGGTATGATCTCCTGTACAGGGTTGTGCAATGCTGTCAGGTGGGGGTGTGTACCATTTTTATTAGGCCAATGCCATGTCTGACACTGTATAATAACAAAATCAAAATTTTTTAGTGTGGGAGACCACAGTCTGTTGTGTATCTTTGAAAGGGTAACTCACCAAAAGAAACAAACCTTAAGAACTGACGATATAATGAAAAACACTGTTGGCCTGCTCGATACGTAAATTATAGAAACCTAGCATGAAACACAATGCCTGCTATATAGACTGAATGAAATCTATGGCAGAGGGGTCCAGTACAAACCTACGAGACCACATACAGGTTTCCATTGCAAGAATTTGCCTGGAAACATTCTCCTCATCTGAACATGCACAAGTACCGCTCTCTTCATCCTCAGGAAAGAAGGCAAACTCAACCTAAAGTTATAATCCTTCATGCTGATAGATGATGTTAGAAGGCGGGTCGATGATTGTGCTAAATATAATAGAATAATGTGGAGATGCCATTTGTTAACAATGATGTGAACAACTGAATTCCTCTTTATTCCTTTTGATGTTTGGAACCATTTGCAGTTCGTAAAAGTACGTTGACCTGGTAAATATTTATTTTGCCCTGTTAATGTGTTTCTCTTCAAGTACATTAGAAATTCTGCTCTTTATATTATCTACTGCATTAGATGTCTTTGCTAGTGAATATTAAGTTATGAGTTTAACATTTAACTCCCAACAAGTTCTGAGAGACTGTTCAAAGTATATCCCTTTTTTTGATGTTGTACGTCGATTTAGTCTTGAAATTGAGGTTGCTTTATTTAAAATGGAGTCGAAAAAAAAAGTGTCCTAAGCTCTGCAGATAGCATTATCCCTGCAGTGACAAGTTGTTAGCAATGTAATAAATAGAGTGGAATTACAATAGTCTGAACTTAGTGCAATTGGAATTTCCGGCAGGCGAGAATCTAAGAGCCTTTTTTCTGATCCGCTGTCGATTTTGACAGCAGATTGACAAAACAGGGGGCCCATAAAGTTAGGATGAGCAAACATCAGAGCTCATTGTGTTTCCATAGTTTCTAAGGTGTGACAGTTTGGAATGAACCAGCATTTTAAAAATCAGGGCGCATTTTAAGCAGTTGCAATAATTGTAAATACATATTCAATTGACAATAAAAGGCAGACATATCCACGGTCCTCCAAGTGTCCGCTTAGTGGCTTTGTATGCACTTCCCACATACAGTAACCTTGGTCAGTTCTTACCCTGTATACATATGTGTTTGTCCTCCCTTGTGGGTACTGAAGTAGTCTGTGGGTCTACTACTACTGTGGCTCTGGCCTGTTGGCCAAAATGATTATAACTGCAATTCACACAAAGCTTATCTGAAAAAAAACCCTATTGATTCCACATGTGTCTCTAGGAAAAGACATTAATCTCTTTGGGTTTATTATCAAGTCATCACAGCCTGGTAGCAGAAAAAAAAGATGAGATTTCTCCTAACTAAAAATCAGGTGTATTTCTTTAAAGACTGCCTTATCATTAAACTCAAAATACCCCATGTAATCATGAGTGTGTATTTTGTGGCAAGTCCCTTCTCTCTTGTTGCTGAGGGCAGGAGGAATCTGTGATGGGATGCTCCCAGATCACTGTTCAAGCCTACGTCTTACAGCTGACTGAGCTGCACAACACTCTTCTCAGTAATGATGAAGTTCCTTACTACTTCCCGAGAGCAGTTCTTGTAGCAATTGCCGTGGATATTAAATAGCTGGTCTACAATAAACTCTGATTCTGAATGTCAAGCTATTCAAACGCTATCTAATCACCATTTTGGGGATAACAAACTTTCTTTCATAAGTGCTGGTTGTGACATGTTAATTTCAAAAGTAATAATACCCACAGGGTGAGTGTGTAAATCATCACTTTGCAGATGCAGTTTTTACATTAAGGCAATTGGTCAAAGCAAAAATAACAGATGAATTAGCAGATATGTAAGCCTTCAGTTAAATGCTGTGTAGTTCTATTTTTCGTTGAAGGAAATATGCTTCTATTGCTTGTAGCTCCAGAGAATATTCAGCTTTATATTGGTTTCTTTGGTTTGGAGATTTTTTTTTTTTTTTTTTTTTTTTTTAAATCTTACTAATAAAGGAGTTTGGGTTGTTTAACATATTCTCCAGAGTCCATGCTCCAAACTTTGCCCTCCAGTTGGTATTACGGTATCAGTAATTGCTGCCTCATGTTAACATTTATTTAAAGCTGCTGATTTAACATTTAAAAATTCTGAGGTTAATGGATCTGTATTCACAGATCCATTAACCTCAATAAAAACAAATGGGACCTTTAGTGAACTAAAATAAGTGCAGATCAAGGATACACTTTCACTAATACTTACTGATAGCATTTAGATTGTACTGTTAAAATGTCAGGTCATAAAAAGGGCTAGTAATGTAGTAATATTCAAGGTGAATTTCAGTGTTCCAGTCACTTCTGTGACCCAAGATAGGATAGTTTAAGATCAAGCAAGCTCAGTGTTCTAATGGCAAGATATTCTGGGTGGATTGCTATGTAAATGGTATGTTATTGGGGCTGAGTTGGGTTTACTTAAGAATGAAATTGGTTTGAATGCACATTTATCTGATAAGCAAATCATGATAGTGTAGTTAAATAACAAATATTTATCTTATTTTATATAGAAATTGACTTTAGCTTGCGGCACAGAAGAAAACTATACTACTTAAGAAATGAATAAATAAACAAGGCAATGTATTTCCTTGGAATTACTTTCCTTTGGTCCTCATATTTAATCTAACATTGCCATAAAAAATTATAGAGATCTAGAAACACCATTTAGAAAGAAACATCACTTCCCCAGTTCATCTTCTGCATCCTAATACAGTGTATCTGCTTTTACAATAGGCATATATAAAAATATAAGGTGTAAATCCTGACTTGAATTCACCGCCACAGACATCTTTGCTTTTGTGCGAATGAGTTAATTCCACAATGAACGTGTAATTCCATCTCTGTTAATCTTTAGATCTTGATTATCAAAATGATGTTGTCTTTAAAGATCTTAAGTATGTATTAGTGTACGCTAATACACAGTTGAGGAAGATGTAAATTTCTCAGTACCAACACCACACATAGACTTGAAAAGCGAGCTAGTAAAATACCAACACTGTGTATTTGTGCTCTAAAAAGTACTGTTCTGTGTCTGTGCATAGTGAAAGGCTGCTTATAGCTCTTATAAAGTAGATGAAATAATAAAAATATATTGTTATTTTCAGCATGCAAAAAGGAAGGATGGAAAATCACTCAGCAGATGACTTTCAAGAGCATTATATAGGTAGTAAGGAGCTATATTATACTGAACTTCAGTGTAGATGGGTCAATATAAGCATAATTTAGTTATATGGGCATGTAAAGTTTCAGCAAGTGGTTATTAAAAGCCATAGTATTTTCTGTGTGGCAAACAATGAGAGGAAGAATGTGCAAAAGCACATTTAGAACCCAAAGTCCCATGGAAAATCCATGTTACCGACATTCTTCAAAACAGTTTTACTGACTTCATTTGCTGTATCAAATAAGGCTGTGATATACTCTTGCATAATACATCAAAGAGAGTCATGGTGAATGGAGCTAAATCCAGTTGGTGACCGGTCACAAGCGGTGTCCCCCAGGGCTCAGTTCTAGGGCCAGTCTTGTTTAATATCTTTATCAATGACCTGGATGAGGGGATTGAGTGTGCCCTCAGTAAATTTGCAGACGACACCAAACTGGGTGGTAGTGTTGATCTGCT
>NW_009260839.1:168298-175688 GCF_000687185.1 Egretta garzetta | reverse complement strand
ATGCTAGGATGAGGGGGAATGGTTTGAAGTTGTGCCAGGGCAGGTTTAGGCTAGACATTAGGAAAAACTTCTTCACCGAAAGGGTTGTCAGGCTCTGGAATGGGCTGCCCAGGGAGGTGGTCGAGTCCTCATCCCTGGAGGTATTTAAAAGAAGGATAGATGAGGTGCTTAGGGACATGGTTTAGTGGTGGGATGTCAGGGTTAGGTTAAAGGTTGGACTCGATGATCTCAAAGGTCTTTTCCAACCAAAATGATTCTATGAAAAATAAAAATAGGTTTGAATATTTTTTTCAGAAATCAATTTTAAAATGAGGAAAAGAATTTAAGAGATCAGGCTGAGTTCAATTCCAAAAATGTCCTACTTGTACTTCAGGTTTCTGCTATTCTTACTAAAGACTTCACAGTAATATAGAGGCAGAACTGTAATCTAAATTGGGCTCCCCTATGAGCTTGTTATAATTCCAAGTAACCCAGTATGTTTTGTTTGGGTTTTTCAGTATGAATATTGATTAGCCTGTACACATAACAACAAAAAATCTCTTAAGAAATAAAACAAAAAATTCTCAGTGACAAGTCCATAGGTGTCACAGAGTAATAGCTTTCCAAGGTGTAAGTGTATAACAAACTAAACTATAGTTGTCAAACAAAAGAGAGATACAGTTGAATATTGGTATTTCTTGTGAATAGTTTAGATGTACTGTCATAATGTGTTTTGATAAATAAAGCCCAACACTGTTTAAGAACAGAGAAAAGCTATTTTGAAGTACTTTGCTATTTAGCAAAATAGACAATGTCAGTTTTCTGCTGCTGTGATTTTGTTTCAACTCTACTAAACATCAAGTAGATTGGATTCTCATGTTGGAAACCAGAATGCATCATTGTGTGAATAGAAATGCATTACTCTGTGAGTTGGAATGAATTAGGCATACTCTATTGCCCCGTTGTCCTGTCGTATTTCTGCCTTTCTAAAAATGGTTCTTTTGAGAATTTACTATTAAATCTAGGACAACACTTTAAACAAAACTTACTGGAGTCTTCCATCTGTTAAATTTGACTATAAGTAATATTAGTTCTTTTTAACAGTAGAAATATGCTTGTTTTCTCTGAAAGGTACACTTAGAGCATTCACCAATTTCTCTGATGTGAATGAACCTTAGAAACTTTTCCTTTTAAGTAGTATTAGGTGGCATTACAATCTCCAAATGCAGCCTTAACCCTCATTGAAAGGTAGCATTTTTTTTTTTTCTTATGCAATAGATAATTAGTAGGGTATTCCAGTGTTTCTTTTGAATTGGATATCTAGCTTTCAGGGTCTTTTTAAAATCCCATTCTGAATTCTTAATTCAGGAGCCATCAGCACAGTTTCCAAATCTATTGTTGGAGCTATATACTCTCTAAGAATATTTGAGACATCAGCTAAATCTTTTTCACTACCTTGGAATCAAGCCTCATGAATATCTACTTTGCACTTAAAAATAAGGCTTCTTACACATACCTTTTTACTTAATGATGTGGTTGAGACAAGAACATTTTGAAGAAAGAAATGAAATGCCCATGCCATGGAGTTTTAGCCAGAATGGCAAACCATTTAAAGAGAGGTAATAATTTCTGGCAGGTGGCCTGTGGTGTTTTCTCCTCTGATCTGTATCTAGGCTATAACCATGTTTATTCTGTTTCATTTTCCAAGAGTCTTTCCTGTGACCCAAATCTGCTAATAACGCACAGCAGCAGGGTAATATACTTACTATTCTACTTCGGTACTCTTTTATTAATGGACTGTACTAATGAGAAGACCTGTTATCGATTATTGTATATTGGCCCCAGTTCAGCTAAGTGCTTCAGCACATTTCTGACTTTAAGTGGAAAAACGTATTAAGTACCCTTAGAGTACTGACACAGCCAGATTGAGGTACAGACCAAGAATCATACTGAACTGCATTTTTTCTAAAGAGTGAAAGTAGAAGAGAAACACATCACACTACATCACAATACAAACATTAGCCTTATCTTATCAAATGTGTGAGTCTCATTATTTGGGGATCTCTCGAGATTACCCAGTGTTGCATGCACATTCTCTATTGTAAGAAAGAATGAAGGAATTTACATGTGGTGCTGCATTTGCGTATGGGCTATGTATAAACTATTGGTTGCATTTTCTTGGCTAAAGGTAAAAGTTGGAGCAGACTGGAGCAAGCCATCCAAAGGAATATTGTATTAACTTTAACACTGGATTGGTAGTAACAATATTTTACTTTGTCCACCCTTTTTACAGATCATCCATTCCTGTATTTTCTTTCATTGTATTTTGTTGTTGTTATTTCTCACCAATAAGCAGATGTTTATCTTCCAGGTCCCATGTTTCCCACAACATTGCTTAATATTCATTGCCAAGCTCACAAAGATTTTCTTCTTGTACTTGATTAAATGAGACTGAGACTAATAATCCTGTTTTGACAGGCTATTTTGAACCAATACTGGAGAAGAAGGTAGTGTGCTTATCAGGGACATAATAATAACAATAATTCATCTTTTAACTTTTAAAATAACATCTAATAAGCACTTGAGACGTAGGGTGGTTTTGGGTGATCTCATCGTTGTAGAAGAGTACTTCAGATGCATAGTGCCATAAATTCTGTAGATACAATTACAATGGTTGGCACAGCTGAAGTTGCATATAAGTTCCCAGCTCACCTGAAAATTTAGCTTCCGAGTTTAAGTCCTAGCATCAGGAATATCCTTCCCCTGTATTGAAGTTGAAGGTTAGAGACCATGTAGTAAGGACTCAAATCAGGTGACAGATTTTCTGTATTTCCTGTATAAAAAAACAATCAAAAAAAAACCCAAAACAAAGCAATAAAACCCCAAACCCCTCCTCCATCCCAGAAACTGAACTGTGTTTGCTAATGCACTTAGACATATCAATGTCTACAATATGTATGAAAATTTATTTTTCTTCAAAACAAAAAAAAGGATAATCTGATGTTCAATCACTGAACACCTCTGTTAATTACAAACTTTGATGCTTTTTCTTTATTGTCTTTCATTTGTATGGTATAGTATCTGTTATTGGTGGTATGGCAGCAGAATGCAACGCAAAGCATAGATTTACAAATTGTCTAATCCTTTCAGTAACAGATCTGTTTCCCAAAAGTATGTTGAAATATATTTCTCTAAGGACTTTCAGTACATTTGTCTGACTCTGAGGCCCTCCGTTAAAGAGGCAAAATCCCTGTGTACTTTACAAGCTTTCAGTGTGACTTGTGAAGTTCATTTGCTTTTGTGATATGGAATTGTGGAGTAACCTCTAGGGAGTCTGTATATAGAGGTGTCCTGGAGCATATTTAAATTGTTGTGGTTTGAGGTTTTTTAGAAGATATTCCTTCCTTGTTTTCATTACAAAAAACCACCCCAATTATTTCTTAAGTTTAAATGGAATTTCCTGTATTTATGTTTGTGCCCATTGTCTCTTGTCTGTTCACTTGTCCTTTCATTTACTTTGTGTCTATCAAAATCAGCTTAATTAGGCAGTTATATTGGTATATAGTGTAGCTCTATTTCAAGAATGTTGTTGAACATTTATTTTTTCTTTTTTTACCACAGAGGAGAGGCAGAATGAAAAGGTGGGTGGCAGTTGTTCAGGGAGAGTTTCCTTGTACCTATGATGAGTGCATGGTATGTTGCTGTAGTCACGCCTCTTGTCTGTTTTGTTGCTATGGTTTTCAATCCAATTCAAAGAGCAATAGTGAAACATAAGAGGTTTAGACTGTGGGATATCTGATGGTCTTTAATCAAAAGTATCCAAACAGTGACTAGATATTAACAAGAAGCTTTTTTCTTTCCTTTTCCTGAAAGGCATTTAAAGAAATACAAGCCTTTTCATTTGCTGAGATTTCTTACATTGTTTGGGGACACACAAACCCCAAAACAACAACAACAACAGAAAACCCCAAACAAAAACAGAAAAACCCACAAACCCAAACAAAGCAGTTTGAAAACAATCAGATATTCAGTATATGAAGTGCATCAGTTTGATTGGTGACTTGAAACTCCTAGAATGTGACCCATTATTCCTTTAACATGATTTAGTGAAGCACGGTTTAGTTAGTGAATTGAAGATTCTGTACAAATTGCTACCTCCAAGCTGAAAGCATGCTCATGTGTGAAAATATATTGTAACGAGTTTTGGTACTTACTAGTTTTATTCTCCAATCTTCATTTATTTCATGTTGAAAATAATGGTAAGATTGGAAGATATTTATCTAAATATTATTTAAAAAAAATCTGTAATCTCTTTTTATTCCTATTAGTCGATGACAAAGCATAATACAGAATTAACAACCATGTATTCTGCCATGTCTTTTAATATGTGAAACTTTTAAGTGTAATTCCCCAAAATATAAGTAGTGTATTATTAGTATAGGCTTGTGAAGAATTTATCTTTTGTGAAACAGATGGGATATGAGAGATAAGATTATCTGCCCAAGTAGTTCTTAAAAATGTCCAGTATTTTGTGGATTTTTTTTTTAATCCAAAGAGAGCGTTTCCTTGGTTGTCTCTGACTGATAATCCACTCAGCGATGGAACTCTGAAATGTGGATGTGCAAGTTATCTGAAAATACCTGTTTCCATTTTTCAGTTTCATTCAGTTCAGATTGTGCATATTCAAATGAATTGAAAACAATCCTTGTTTTATATGGATTAGCGAATAGAGAGTCTGTCATCATTTTTCTGGAGCTGCACCTGACTTCCAAAATAGCCTATTTGTCAAAAAAAAAAAAAAAAAAAAAAGCCCGTTTGTCCAAATAGTGATGATGCTGTGTCATCTGTGAAGTGTGTGACCATCTCTAAGGTACAAGCACCACAATGTACTAGTCTCTTTGGCATTGTTTTTTAGGGTTATAACATAAGGTATGTTAAAGAACCGTGGAAGCTCAGCAGAAAGATTTGAATAGTCATCTGCAGAGCTAGCAGAGATAGAGTCAGCGTGGAAACATGACTGTTGAGTGATTGCAGTGGCACTTGAGAGCATCTTTAGGGGTATTTGTCGTGCCAGCTATAGCTTGTGAATGAATTGCTGGTCTTGGTATTTGGAGATTTGCTTTGTGCTATGTTGCCTTGTTAGGCTGTGCTTTCTTTCAGGGTTTGCAGGGCTTTCTAGTCTAAAAGGCCCGTCTCTAACCACCACCTTTCCAGGTATTTCATGGAATGGGAGCTTGGGTTTGCTATCGCTGAAGCTTGATTTAAGACCCATGTATTTTATTTAGTCTTTTATTTACCTGTTGTTTTGGATTGTAATGACTGTAATTGAAGCACCTAATTCCAAAAGAGGTTATTAAGTAAATAAATTAATCAGATTGCATTTCATGGTAATATAATCAAGATGATATTTCCCTAGTAAAGTATTATCATTTTATAAATAGTTCATGATACCTGACTGTTTGCGTGTACATTCATGAATATATTAACATTCAGGAAAATTATTTCAACAGAATTCTTTAGTCTGTTTTCCATCGTTTAAAATTTTTTTTTGAAGTGGTGTAACTTAACAATAACACACTATTTTATATACTTTTATTTGTCTTCTGGAACACATGAATGCACTATGAACAGTTATGGAAAAGTAAGACTGTGTTCTTAAAGGTTTTTTTATATTGTATCTGCTGGTATTTATATTTCGCAACTCACTCAACATCCTGGGCTTCACTGTCTTATGTAAAGAGAATAACAGATTATGAGTTTACGTATTACCATTTCATTTTTTTATGATCTCACAAACAAGCTCAGCAGCCTTCCTTCTCACCCTCTACAAGCTGTGGTAACTGAATAAAACTAAGCTTGTAATTCATCCCCTTGTACTTAAAGTGTTTCATCAAAAATATCTGTATTAGCCTTCTCTCTGCCATAGAACATAAGCAGAACAGAAGGTTGGGTAGTCTGTAAACTATATCTTAATAATTAAAAAACAAACAAGAAAAAATGAAATTCAGCAGTGGTTCTTCACCCCTATAATAAGAGCAATTCATGATTAAATGAAATTGAATACTGACATGTTGAGAATAATTAAGCAATAAAAACAATTGGCTATGGTATATACTATATGAGAAACCTTTTCAAATATAACTGGTCAAGCATGTATTGGCATAGAGCAATAATGGTATTCCTGGTCTGTCTAGCTAAAAATAACACAATTTTGCTCATTTTAATCTGATAAGAGGATATGGGGCTTCAGCTTCTGCTGGTATAAATCAGTGCAGCTTCTCTAAAGTCATAAGATGAATTTTACTGTAAACAACGAAACTAAGCATATACACCAACTGGTGATTGTTCCCTAGTACCTCTTTTCCATAAACAAGGAGAACACAGTGCTACTTGGAGAAAAGAAAACTACAGTTTGGAAATAAGGTGCAGTTAGTATTGCTATTTGTTTATTACAGTCTGAGTGAATGTCATCTTATTCTACACAGTGTTAGTAAGTAGGCATGTCGATAATTGCTCTAGTAATTTTTCTGCAAGTCTTTCCTACGTAATTCATCCTCATGTTTGGTATTTGACATAAGCTGAGCTGCTAATGTTGACAGTGTACTGGAAACCTGCTTTGGTGGATGACCTCGGACTGGATGAATCCTATTTCTGTCTTTTAGGCTTTCTATTTTTCTTCCTCTGCAAATTTTCTCAATGTATTGCTTGTCTTTGGTAATTTAAAACTTATCTTTCAATGAATAGTCTTCAGAAATTCCAGTATCAAGCTTCTGCATTACTTGAGCTATGCATACACCTATGAGCTCTATTGTAGAAGTTTGAGGAATCTATCTGAGCATCCTTCTATCTGATGAGTCACTGAGTATTGACCTCTTTTGCTGCTACTTCAGTTCTCTGCAGATGCTAAACTGTTACTGATGCTAAAGGAAAAAAGTCAGTGTGGAACTTGCTTTTTTAAAGATCTCTGCTACTGCCTGGCTGGGAAGGAGATGCAAATGGAAGGGATGCATGTAATTTGATATTCAATGTCATTTAAGGAGCTATTTGTGCTCTCTCGTAAGCTACATTCTTAAGATTACAGTAGAATCACTCAGCTGGTTGAAAAAAAGACAGTGATTAAAACAGAGGGATTCTATCCAGTCTTGTCTCACTGAAGCAACCAGAGATGGATAGGCTTTCATGGGAAACAGTTAGCTCTGTTCTGGAGTTGAAGAACATGGCAGAATATGAGCACCTTCAGGTTTGCATAACCTCATATGATCCTTCAGGTTCTACTGGCAAATGAGCACAAGCACTAACCCTGGTTTTGCAAAAGCCTGTATTAAAATATATACATTGTACAAGATCTGTGTGAAAATGCTGAGCAGAGGCTCTTTCTGTGTTCTTTATGTGGAAGATTTTCAGAATTTCA